>NW_010124118.1:0-8571 GCF_000699245.1 Pterocles gutturalis
ACCAGCGCTGTGGCCCTGTCGTAGAAGGCGACCAAATTCATCACTGAACTAGTCTAAATAGTTGCAGTTCTTTCCAGTGATCACACCATTTAATGCCTGTATAATTAAGATATTTCAATAACTAACCTCTAGGGTCTCAAGAGACATTCAACTAATTTTTTAAAACTTATCTTTAAAGAAAACTTAGATTTTGGATTTTCTTTTCTCCTCTTCTCTGTTTTCTTTCCTGACAAATTGAAAGCGGAATAAAAATCTCTCAGAGAGTAAAAAAGGGAAGAAAACCAGCAGGCAGGAAAAAAGAGAAGAAAAAAATGAATGTTATTCTTTGACTCACTTAAACTTATGGAGATGGTCCTCATTTCAACTCTTTCAAACATTCTTGGAGACTTCACATCAATAATACATCAACAGTACCATCACATTAAATTACATTATTCTGACATAACTTCATTAAATTTTGATATATCATTGTTTACAGACAATGGAAATTCTTTCCAGAATTAAAGAGGCTTTAAACAAAAGCTAATAATTAATATAAATTTGTAAAAGGGGGTTTCCAACAAAACCCTAGTAGGTATTGTTCTTTTCTTCAAAAAGATAATCCAAACACTCATTAGCTGTAATCATACCAACATCATTTCAAGAGAAGACAGTGGTGACATGCCAGGCTTATGGAACAAAACTTTTTTTGTGTATAAATGATCACTTCTCATCCAAAGAGCATTTACAAAGAGAAGAATAAAACTGTAAATAAAACAAAAAAGCAGTATCCAGCTGAAAGAATATCAAACACATTGAAAATATAATTTAAATAAATAAAAAAATACCTTATTATACAGAGTGCTTACAGAAAAGACTGATAAGATCAAATGTGTTTTGTGACAAGATGTTGTGGCAAGGGCAGATTTTACTGCAGAGACTCAGATTAAACTAATGTGAAAAAGACAAATATTTTTGATTAACGCAAAATAAATATTTTTTTTCTCTTACTGTGAAAAAAATAAAGGATGAATATTAATAACTCAAATTAAAAGGATGTAAGATTGCTTCTTCTATAACAATTTTCTACAAGTTCTCAGCATTATAACATGATATATCATTATTGCCTTAAAAAAATCCTAAGCTGTGTATATTTAAATCACTGAATGTCCAATTATGTTTTAGTTTATGTTTCAATCATGGAAAATCATGTTTTTGCACAAAATTCTAAATTCTTATGAATATATTCAGGTATCAGATTGACTGTTTCCAGGATCAAAAATTTTAGTTAAACTATGGCTAGAAATCAAATGATTCTTGCCCCAAACCTGTTATTTGAGCAATGTCTTTTATTATCTGGATGCTTGATACTGAAAAATAATTTGTTTTCCTCTTAGATTTTTTAAACATGTATGTTAAATGATGTTTCATAATATCAACTAAATATGGTATTTCGTTTCCCTTTCAGACAAGTTGTGAAAGATTTCCATTTTTACACTTTTTATTGAATAAGTTTAATTTAAAGAAATTAATATTTTCCAAATTAAATTGTTCATACTCAGTTTACACTTCAAACTGTTTTCTTCTGCCAAGAGCAGATCTTTTTTTGTTTTAAAGAGAAAGACTATATGTCTACTTGCAGACTCTTACCATCACAATCTTTAAAACTATCACTTAGTTCAATGTCTAACATAGGGAGTACTCAGGCAAGCACCACATATATGTAAACTAACATTGTACGTAAATACATAAGTATTTTAGTTACTTCTTAATAGTAATACCTTCAGAATTCACAGGTGTTAAGGACTTCAAAAGGTCACTTAGCTTAAAATTATTCTTTGTCCAAGTTTCTAGAAAGCTTGAAAAAGGTCAAGCAAACTATCCAATTCCTTGTTGATGTCTGTCTTATTCAGCTGACACCAGGTACCACTGGTAGGGAACAGCACTCATTAGCAGTAATACTTAAAACTGACCTACATCCTGTTAAAATACTCATGGCTATCTTACTGTTTATACACAGTACCAGATTTACACCCACAACCAAACCTCTGCAAGCAGAAATAAAGTCACACATTTAGGGGTGCAAATCACTACTTTTTGGGTGTTATGTTCCACATAGGCCTTAGAATGAGATGCAGCCCCAAATTATCTATGTTCAACACTAAAGAAGCAAAAAAAGTAATAACATATTTAGTGAAGTTCCTTACCAGAAAGATTCTGGAAAAAAAAAAAAAATCACATAAGGAGAAAATAAAGGTCATAACACTGCATAAAATTTCTCAGGTTTTTTTGTTGGTTGCACATCTTTGTTCTTTCTATTCCTGTATTAATCAATTAGTTGCTAACAATTATTTTTGTTCAATTGTTACATTTCACACCACTATGCTTCAGTATGTATAAATCAAGAACTAATCTGTAGGGGTTTTTTACCTAGGATTTGCTGATAACATGCATCCCAAATTACTGAAAAAATTTACTCAATTTCTTAAAATCAATGCCTTGTTGAGAGATGAATATACACACAAGATTAAAGGTTTAACAGTCAAAAGGATTGAAATTGCCATATGCTTAAGTAAATATTATTTCCTTATTTCTCTAAAATGACTCCTTTACAGAGTTGTATATGAAAAAGGTGTAGTTTCACTTGAAATTAGAAATTTAACCTTCTTCCAAAACTTTACCACAGTAATTGCTATTATTATTTTGGTAAACTACCTACAGTTTTCAGCAATACATTTGAAAGCATTACTCTCAGAAACATGAGGAGGAGATATTTTTTTAGTAACTCAGAAGATATTTCTGATGAACATATTGCATTATTTTTTCAGGTATAGAAATAACACTCCTTTTTTTCTTTTATATTTATTCATATAAGAAAATAATATTGCTGAACTCCAGACACTCATATGCTACACTACCTGTTAAAACCATTTGTGTCTATACATACTCCCTTTAGAAAAGCAACTACAGTACTGTAGTTCTACGATAGTTACTATTCCTCAAGTAGCAGAATGGTAACTCTAAAGACTCTATTACTCTTAAGACATGAATCATGTTAACTGTCTTCTGCATAATTTGTTGAATGTTGACTAACGGTGGTCCTGCAGCCAAGCACGAAAAATATTAAGTCAAAGAACCCTGTTAAAGAAAGAAGCTGATTAAACCGTATTCAGCACACTTTTGCTTACTTCACAGCACTTGCTTTCAGAATATGTAACTATCTCTTCAGAACACTACAATACTAATGAAGTATGAGAGTACTACTGGAGAATTGTATATAGCTAACTACAGACGTTAAAGAAAGATGACCATGTGGTTTAAGTATGTTTGACTTGAACATAATTAATCTAAAAAGATTGCCAGAAAAGAATAAGCATGGAAGAAAACAAACTGAAAAAACCTGTACGTAAAATGAAATGTCAAAAAGAGAAAATTGCAAAAATTACTATAAAATTCTTGCCTTTAAGGCAGTTTGAGTTCCAAATTTATATAGCTTTTTTTGATACACAATGATCATGATAACATGTCTTGGAGCAGTCTACTTTCATTGCTGCTCACATCTGAAAATAGTAGTTTTACTATAGGAATATTACATTGAAAATTTTATTTTGTAAATAAAGCACTTCTTTGAAGCTTGTAACTCTGAAATTAAAATTTCGGTAATAAAAAATTTTAGCAAAACTCCCATTAGTGTTATGTAGATTTTTTTGTTAAACAAAATAAAAACAAAAGTTAAACCACGTTTTACTTTGAAAGAAAACCAACACATTCTGTTAAAATCTAGGGTTAACATGGAAGTGTTACTGAAAAGTGTGTCTGCTAGTTTTTTGAAATCATATTTAGGTTAATGACAAAGGAAACAACTATTTTCATTCCTTTTGATTTCTGAATAAGTTGGCATCAGGTTTAAAATTTACTTAGGATTGTAATCAGATTTTTTCATTAAAAACAGCTATGCTACAAAACAATCCTATGTCCTTTAGACAGACAAGAATGGTATCAGTGGAATAGAACACAATTATGTGTTAGTTTTGTTTAAAACTTGCACTGAATATTAAATCAATACTCTTTTTAGTAAATATACATGAAACAAATTCCGTGGTGAATGTTTGAAATTTTGCATTAAGTTTTGAAGAGGCCTAACTTTGAAAGGAAAATTTCATGTTTGTGTCTCTCTACATTTTTTCATAGAAGAGTTTCTGAGATAGCTGTTCTCTTTTTTTCAGCCTTTGGTGAGAGAGGACATATCTAAAATTCAAGCTTCTGCCTCATAACAAAACAATTAATCTGAGTTGCAGGATGGAGGATGATTACTGACAAAGACACGATCACTGCATAGTAGAATACTCTAGGTAGAATGGGACCTTAGGGGGTTTCTAGTCCAACCTCCTGCTCCAAGGAGGGTCAACTATGAGCACAAACCAGATTGCCCAGGGTTTTACCTAGTCAAATCTTGAAAAACAAAACAAAACAAAAAAATGGAACAGCATTTCTCTAGGCACCCAGTTCTATTGCTTGACTGTCCTCTCGAGGCAAAAGTTCTCTTACATACAGTCCATCAAAACAGGAGAGGTCTCAGGACAGATCACTACAGCACTGCAGTTGTTACTGACCTCTGGTACAGTATGATTCATTAACCTCTACCCTCTTAACCTGGTTTTCCAATGAGTTTTTTACCTGTTTAGCTTGTGTGCCATTACAGACCATGAAGTCATAACTTGGATACAACTTCCCAGCTTACAGCATCAGCTTTCCCACTTTTATTAGTCACATATGAAAGGAGAGTTGGGGAAGAGAGGAACAGAAATATCCCTTTTCTGGGGGGGAGATGCCATAGTCCTTTCCATGTATATCTCTTAAATTCTACTTTGTACGATACTAAAGATGCTTTAGGTCTAAGAACTGACATCAAGTTCCAGAGTAGTAATGGAGGGATTCCTTACCTTTTCTCATGATGGCAGCTGGGTAAATTCTGATTTTAACTTCCAAATATCTGAAAAGTTTGTTAGTTGAACTGAAGAAAGGAGGAGTGGACACAATAATTAATCTCTGAGGAACAGGCAACAGAGCACTGGGGACAGATATACCCTTATTTGTTATAAAGATATTCAAGACCGTATGTGGACTGTTAAATTTTAACTGTTAAGTTTTGGATAAAATAGTTCAAAAGTTGAAGTGAAATTCAGCACCTTTACTAAATAAAATGGTTTTGTGATTTTTAACAATTAGCACTAACCAACAGCTATCATGAGTTGGCTTTAACGATGCCATAGCCGTCTCCGGGAGGATCCAGGGATAAAATTGCTTCACTAAACTCTGTCACGGCACTGAAGTTTGCAGGGCATTTTCACCCTCTTTTGATTCATGTAAGAAGCACATGCTATATACAAGTGCAAGTAAATACACAAGCTGAATTCCTACAGTGTAACTTCCTTCTGGACACTGTTAGCTGGAAACATTTATGACACGTTCCAAATATTTAGACATGAAGATAATGTGCTGCATAAGCATAACAACTTACTATAAAAGTCAGCAATTTTAATGAACATGTTTTCTCCAAATAAAACAGCAGAACCCAGCCTATAAATTAATGGTTATGATATACTGCAACCTGCAATGTGACAGACTGAATTTCTATCAGAGTCTATCTCGCTAACCATACTAAGAACTGGTAAACCATGGCAGTAGTGGTGAGGTTGTGCCCACATTTACATGGAAGTGAAGGAGAGGAGCTATTATTAGGCCTTTACACAATTTCTGTTTGAAAGAAGGAACAAATCCACCAAACACAAAATAATCCAGAAAATATAAGCAGTAGAAAAATTACATGCCGAGTAATAAGCAACAATCATGATGATTTTTTGAAACTAAAGTTGCTAGCATTTTTTCACAACAAATTAATTTTAAGAGAAATATAATGATACAGGCACAGGTGAAATTGCATGCTCATAGACATGGGCAGCTTATTTTGGAACCATGGTGTTAAAATTCAATTATGCAATAACTGAAATGGGCATTTTGGTCTGAACTACAAAATTATGTCTAACCATTCCTCTTCTCCCAGGACGTCACCTGTAGGGAATCATAGTCATCCATACAACAATGTTTTTTCAATATAAACCAAAAATCATGTGAGAAGAGTAATCAGATGCTATTGGTTATTTTGTTCAACACTGCCTGTACTTTTGTCCAGATTTCCAATTGCATGCAGACAATTTGCTCTAGATGGAATCTAAACATAAGACCAGTACAGTAATCTGAAAGAAGAAGACTAAGGAGAAAAAGTTAAGGAGATACTCTAAAGGGAAAAAGTGATCTTAGTTTCTTTCTATCTTTTCTGTTCAATATCATTCAAAAGAGGGTTTGTTGGGTGTTTTTGTTGGGTTTTTTTGGGGGGACGGATCGCTGGGTTGTTTGATTTTGGGATGGTTTGGGTTTATTTAACTCATTAAGTTTAGCATGATCTTACAGCAGGTATTGTCAAAAATTTTTTCTCCTTTTCATCTAAAGAAATTATTTCCCTTTTCATCTAGTCAAAGACCTGCAGAGGTGACAAAGATTTAAACTTGGCTGTTTTACAGCTAAACACAAAGATAACACCCCAGATGGCTTTGAGTGTATAAGTTTCCTTAATATTTCAGGCAACTATAAACATGTCATACCTATGCTAAATACAGTAATTTTTCAGACAGCTTCTATGTTAACTTAAAATGATGGTTCTAATTTTCAGATGGATCTAGGTGATGACTGCATCTAAAATATTTTTCTTCTATCAGTCTATTTTATGACATACAACTCTCAGTCCTAGGATGCAGTTTATACAGTTAAATATCCTCCAAGTTTTTACATTAAAGACTGGTTCGTTATACTGTTACACAGCAAGTATGTAACAAAAAAAGCTTTCCAAATGAGCATTATCTTTCTGCCAAAAAAATATGATTTCTTAGGAAAAAAGTGTTATGAACCTCTAAAAGCAACTGGGACATCCTGATTTTTAAATACAGCCACAAAGACCTGTCTGTTTGATAATAATTAAGAGAATATGACATTATCAACTGCGGGACTACCAGACTAATTTCTTACTTATGGCCTTAAAAAACCCTTAGTCAAAAAACCCTCTTTGCTTTCCATCAGTTTCCAGTCACAAGCCTGTATTAAATGTAACAAAGTGAGATAACCAGACAAGCTATGATTTTAGAGAAAGAAATTTTGAACTAGACCAGGCTAAAAAAGCCCCAAAACTCAATGATCTTCCCTTTCCACACAAACACCAACTTCAACAATGAAAGAGAAACTGTTTAGTAAAGACTTTCTCCATAAACTCAACTTAAATCTAAGGAATATGACATAATTATCGTTACTGATCTGCTAAGTACAAATGTAAGTCCATAGAGTTCTCCAGATTCCTCTATTTCCTTTCTTAATTAGACATTACCATTCTTCCCTCTTAACAAGGGGACATTACTGTTCTCTCCCTCCTCTCTCCAAGCTTGGGTGGATCTAATTTTGCATTTGTTTGTCTACAGTTCCTCCCTGAACAGTAAGTGTTTTGTTCAAGCTCATGAAGTCTAATTTCAGTCCTGGTAACCAGAGCACAGATAGCATCCTTCCCCTCTCATCCCCTGCACCCCTTCTGCAGAGGGTTAGAGATAAAACATTCCAGTGTCATTTTATGGACTTCAAATGAAATGCAACGCCTTGAGTGGCTTCCCTGGATCAGTGATACCCATTTCAAAACAATTTCTGCAAATCTTTACAGATCTTCAAATTATCAAGATCCTTTTTTGTCATGAAACAATTTTCCAGTTTGCAAAAGCGTTCTTTGCCTGGATCTATCACTACAATACAAACCTGCGAAAGCTAGTCTAAAAATAATTACAGCATCTCCTAGGCTAACACAAACATAATAAATCGGATTCACCTAAATGTGCATCTAAATTTCAGGAATCATCAAGTTCTACTCTGATCTTACATAAATTATCTAAAGTTCTCAGAAGTGAATTAAGTTTCAGACTGAAAACAAGGAAAAAAGCTGCATACTGCTCACATTGATGTTATCACTAAACTTTTGAATATCCATTTCTTTAGAAAACAGTCACGATTATAAAATGCTGGACATGCATCTAGTAGATGTCCAAACTGATACAACTTAAGGGCACACTCAGAAAATTTTAAGCACACTTATGGAAAATAAAGTCCTTTAAGATTTGCTCACCTTAAATGCCCATAAATGGCTAAGCCTAGTAAGTTAGCCTTTAAGAACTTATAAATGGTTGTTTCTTATCCACTGCTGATGCATTACCAGGTTTTAGTAGACAAAATTCAATTATTTGCCTGTTCTTGCTACAACTAACTTCTACATTGTCGAATTTTATATATGACTTCTGAATGAACTGCAGTTCTTTAATAATGAACAAACATCCTTTCAAATCAGTTGCAAAATCTGCAAAGATTATATTTCAAAACATTTCAGAACATCCAAAAGATTCAGGAAACCTAGTCTACTTAAATAGTCTTTCTTAAAAAGTAAAGAAAGTAAAACCCTGACTTGTTTCTCTGTGACAATAATATTAGGAAAAAAAAAAGAAAAAA
>NW_010124118.1:8602-12445 GCF_000699245.1 Pterocles gutturalis
AACTTGAGAAATAACAATGTTAATGATTACTACGGCATCTTGATATTTTCGCATTAGAGCATTTTTCCTGAATAAAGACAGGTATAATTGCAACTAATCTATAATGATCTGGAAAAAATTATTCCCTCTGAAAACCTGTACAGAATGGGCTACACACTAAATCATTGTCTATAAGGTATATGGAAGAAGATAATAATAATTCCCATTTGCAGTCTAGTTCTCGTGAAATACTGCTTTTGCCTGATGCAAACATTGCTTAATGACAGCAGTTTTACAGCATCACACCATGTGGGGAAAAAATAAAAGTCATCAGAGTCTGGTTTTAATAAAATTTATTTTATTTTTTAATTATAAATTATTTTATTTGAATTAACAGCTTTGACTACATACCCAAAAGTATTCAGTGGGACCACAGTACTATACAAAGCAGCCTCTGTGGAAATGCTGTTCTACAACAACATTCTTAAGACAGACCCATAAAAAATAGCTTTATACCATGTGCAGTATTCTTCTCTTATATAATTCCTATCTAATTTTCACAAAAAGATGAGAAATTCATGTTCACTTTTTTCTTTATCAAGCTTCCAAAGCAAATGCCTTGCAGCATGTGAAACTGCTTGCTTTTGAAAACACATTCCTAGAAAACTTTACCTTCAGTTCTTTTTTGATTCCATTTCAAATAATGTTGTCACAGTCAACACTGACTCATATGTCAGGAAAATTATATAAAAGTCACCCAATGTCACCTATATTCTTCTTGAAATTCTGGTGATTACCACAGCTTGAAAGGGAAGAAGTGAAAATGAGATGGTTAATCCTCTTGGGCTGCCCGTACAGACAATAAAAAAAAAGGCTTGCCCAAAGGGGAATTAAAACCATAAGACCACCAAATGTTTCCCGATCTGTCACGACTGAGGATGTTCCTTAGTTTAACCTTGTTAGAGTAAGGTTAAGCCTTTGTGGAACCTGCTGTCTCCTTACTCTTTCTTCCAATTGGACCCAAGGAGGAGCACTAATGAACTAGTGCAGTTAGTGCTGAACAAAAGAGAGGTACATTTATTCTCTCTTGTGGATGTCTTACAGCTAGAAAGCTAAAACTATTCCTTTATTATAAATTAAAGATTACTTGAACAGGAATTTACTCGGAGAAAAAAAAATTTAGGGCTCTACACTTGCAGCAAGAATATTAACTTTTGACGTTAACATCTTAAATGTAATTTCTGAAAGCTTATGCTCATTTACAAAATTACTAGCACTCAGTTTTTCTTAAAACATTTCTTAAAGGAACTCCACAGATGTTTGCTGAAATAATGAAAAGGAATATATCCTCATTTTCATGAATGAGAATTTATGCAGTGAGTTGCCATCAGCAGTAATGGAAGTTGTATGCAACAATCCCAGTGGACACAAATACAGAGACATTCCGAAACACAGAAAGGAAGTGAAAAAGCCTAAGAAATTCAGACTTAACAAAAATACAGAATACATTTATTGTACATTCTACGGTGATTTAATGATCTGGAATTAAAATATTGACATATTCAGGTGCCACAGTTACCCAGAAGATTCTCTCATTTTTCTGGACGATAAGCATACATTACATTACATCTCTTCAGCAATCAGTTATGACAGCAAGAAAAAATTAACTTCTGTCTGCCCTTCCCCATGTTCCTCATTCATATCAGGCTGAGATGGTAGGGCAAGAACAAAGAAGCCTGTTTAAATTCATAAGTTACTCAAGAGGAAAAAGAGATACTTCTGTTCTCACTCCCAAGGTCAAGACACAGAAATATGACATGATCTCAAGTTAGAATGAAAGTATTAGGTACTCAGAAAGGACCAGCCTCTCATCTAAGAATATATCACAGACGTAACTACTAAATAATTATGTAATATATAAAACCAAATGTACACTTCTATAAAAAAGGATCAACAAAATTTAACAAAATACTTCTTTCAAGCTTGTTGGGATAGAACACATTAGTCAAAGAGGGACTTTAAATCCTGAATGTCCACTTTTCAGTGAATGTAAGTAAGCAAGAGTTCTCATTATTTCCTTATGTAAGTGTAGACAGAGACTGGCTTTAAAAGTTTAATTTTTAAAATTATAAAAATCCAAACTACGGGATGAAGTCCAGAATAACATTTTCTGGAAGATATATAGAATTTTAGACTTTGGAAAAAAATTAAAACAAAGAAGAGAGAAAAAAATGTATGAAAGAAGAGACAGAAGAGATGAAACTGAGTTGTGGTCAATGGCTCAATGTTGAACTGGAGACCAGCGATGAGTGGCATTGCGCAGAGGTTAGTACTGGGACCAGTGGTGTTTAACATCTTTGTTGGTGCCATGGACAGTGGGATCGAGTGCACCCTCAGCATGTTTGCCAATGACACAAAGTTGCGTGGTCTGGTCGACAAACTAGAGGAAAGGGATACCATCCAGAGGGACCTTTACAGGGGTGAGAGGTGGGCCCATGTAAACCTCATGAAGTTCAACAAGGCCAAATGCAAGGTTCTGCACGTGGGTTGAGGCAATCCCAAGCACAAATACAGGTTGGGGAAGAATGGCTTCAGATCAGCCCTGAAGAGAAGGACTTAGGGGTGTTGGCTGATGAAAAGCTCAACTTGAGCCAGCAGTGTGCACTTGCAGCCCAGAAAGCCAACTGTGTCCTGGGCTGCATCAAAAGAAACGTGACCAGCAGGTTGAGGGAGGTGATTCTCCCCCTCTACTCCACTTTCATGAGACCCCACCTGGAGCACTGCATCCAGCTCTGGAGTCCTCAGCACAGGAAGGACATGGACCTGTTGAAGCAAGTCCAGAGGAGGGCCGTGAAGATGGTCAGAGGGCTGGAGCACTTCCTGTACAAGGACAGGCTGAGAGAGCTGAGTTGTTCAGCCTGGAGAAGAGAAGGCTCTGGGGAGACCTTATAGCAGCCTTCCACTACTTCAAGGGGGCCTACAGGAGAGACGGGGAGGCACTCTTTATCAGGGAGCAGAGTGATAGGATGAGGGGTAAGAGTAATAAGCTGAAAAAGGGTAGATTTAGCTTAGATATTAGGAAGAAATGTTTTACTGGGAGGGTGGTGAGACACTGGAACAGGTTGCCCAGAGAAGCTGTGGATGCCCCATCCCTGGAGGTGTTGAAGGCCAGGCTGGATGAGGCCTGGAGCAACCTGGGCTAGTGGAAGGGGGGGTTGGAACTCAGTGATCCTGAAGGTCCCTTCCAATCCAAACCATTCTACAGTTCGTTGAAATCTGGTGATAGTGGCAGTAGAAGTAACAAAATGTAAAAAAAAAAAAAAATTACATAGTAGAGTGGAAAAACAGAATTAGAGGTAAAAGCAATCTGCAGCAAGTAAGCAAGTACAGAATAAAGAGCAAACAATGCATTTCTTTGTGTTGATGTATATCCCTTGTTTGTAAGCAAAGAAGCTCTTTTATCTCCTACAGCAGTATCTTTTTGAAACTTCATAATGTGATAATGACCCTGACTAAATTCCTCCCATTTATTCATTTACTCGTTTCAAATTGGCAACCGTTTTATATTGACATGTAAAAACTCAACAACGTCTTCAGAAGTTAATGGGTTCTGAACAAAAGAGAGAGCATTATCACAGAAAATTTTCTCATCCATATAACTGTAACCATGAACTACCCAAGATCTATTTCCGCCCTCCCTCCAGGAATATTTATACTGAAAGCCTATTTTAGAATCTGACTTGGTTGGCAATTAGTAGCCTCCCTTCCAACTTCCAGCCAAATAAATTTTTAGGAACTAGCAACATTTTTATTAAGTTTTGTCTACCTTTCTGTGACAGGGAGGAATCATATTTCATAGAATCA
>NW_010124119.1:0-488 GCF_000699245.1 Pterocles gutturalis
CCTAGATGCTTCCTTGATTCTGCTTCCCTATGTCCCCTTTGAGAAGAATCTCTCCTTTGTGCACATAGACAATGCACTCTAGGTAAGGCTGAGACAAGCAAAACTAAATCTACAAGTATACTGGCTTCTAATAGCTATGTGGAGGGCAAATTATGTTTATATTCACTATCAGCAGTCTACTGTTTGTTATTTCTCAGTTGATATAAGCAAAGCTTTCTATTTTTCTCTTTGTCCAATGGTTTAAAAGTATTTCCTTTAATTGTTAACACTTAATTCACTTAAAAGTCTGACCTCTGATAACACCCTAACTCACGGAACATTTTAAAACAGAGAGGTTCAAACCAAGTAGCTTGTAGTAGGGTAAGTACAAATGCACATTTTTCTGAAGAAGCCAGGATTATCAATCCATCCGTAATACCCCTCTTGCAAACACCACAACACCCCAGCACAAGTAACTTAACTGCAGGAACACTTCAGTCAGTGAAAGG
>NW_010124120.1:0-332 GCF_000699245.1 Pterocles gutturalis
CGTGTTTCTCCCCACCTCCCTCCCACTGCTCCGGGCTAAGAGGAACCATCGATTTGGCGTCTTGAGGGGCAGTTTATCGCTTTCCTGATGCCTGACGGATTGGAATTGATTTCCAAAGCAATTTTCCCAAGCAGCTCAGGGCAGGAGCACCCAGGATCCGTGCTGCGTGCCGGCTTTTGAAGCACGGCAGGGGCAGCTGTGTCTCTAGGGCTGGTCCTGAATGGTGGCACTGGTCGGTACTGGGAATCCTCCAGGGATACCAATGAGAGATACTTGGAGCAACAGGAATTCACCCACCTGCAGGGGAGGGGGGATGGAGGCGGCAGTTCTGC
>NW_010124120.1:409-2230 GCF_000699245.1 Pterocles gutturalis
AGACGTGGCTCCGCGTCGCTGCACGACGGGGGGTGAGTCAGTGCCCGTGTCCACGCACGCCCTGCGCGGAGCAGACGCTGTGCGTGTCTCGGTGGTGGGAGGCAGTGGGTGCTGCCAAGATGCTGAGAAAACTCTGAGTTTTGGGAGATGCTAAACACCGATATAGAGAGGGCACCACACTGGGTGTGCAGGCAGCACGTGGCTCTGCCAGTGCTTTCCTCTTGCTCCAGCCCTGGGTTCAACCCCTCTCTCCTCAGCATCCCCATTTGCAGCTGAAGTCCTGCACCTCTTCCTCCCCCAGCCCCGTGCCTCAGTTTCCCGTGGGGACCAGCCCAGCTTATGCACCCCAGCTCGAAGGAGGGACATGGGGACAAGGGTCTGGGCATGCGGTGCTGGTCCTGATCCCGAGCACAAAGAGAGCAGCCGGCCGCTGCCATCCATGGGTACCAGGAGGTGAATTTTTCTCCCGTTTCCGTGGGTGTGATAACACCCGGCGAGGTGGGAAGTGGCTGCTGCTTTTTGCAGGGCTGGCCAGATGGGATTTCTCCTTGGGTTTGAGTTTTGACAATGACATGGGAATTTAGCCGGTTGTTTCTCCGCTTCCAAAGTAAAGGAGCTGCTTGGCAGGGCAGCGCCGGGAAGAGATGCCAGCTGGCCCCCCCCAAGCCCCAGCCCCGGCATCCAACACATCGCATGGCTTCAGGCCAGTGCCTTGAACCCCGGCAGCATCAGCAGGGCTGGCACTGGTGGGGTGCAGTCAGGGCACAGGCAGCATCCCATGACACAAAGAGGCAGGGGACAGGCAGGACCATGTCTGCCGGGTTGCAACCGGACTGCCCCGGACTGCCACCGCGCGCGGGCATCGTGCCCCACCTGCCTTTGTGGAGCCAAGCGATGTCCTGGCCGCAGTGCTGGTGGTACGGGGCCGTGGGGTCTGTGCTAACCCGGCTGGGAAGTTCCCGATGACACGGCCGGCGGGTGGTGTTTTGTTTTCCCCAGTTCCGCTTGGATTTGGGAGTGAAAGGCGCGGCGGGGAAATGAGCCCCAGCTTGGCTCTGCAGGGAGGGACCCCCGGCGATGGGGAGTGGGGATGGGGAAACTGCAGCCTCGACCTCCTGGGGGGCTGCTGGGCACAGCATGGGTGTGGGGGAGTTTGTCCCGGGATGGATGTGGGTGGCCTTGGCATCCCCTGGTTTTTCCCAGGCGGTTTGGCGCCAGGTCTCCCTCAGCCCAGGAGGAAGAGGATGGCTGGGAAGGTTCAGCCCAACTGCCCATTGTTTTTCACAGCCCATATTGCCCCCCGGTGCCATGCAGGGCATGGGGAGGGGGGAGTGTAGGGATGCTCTGGCCTCACTGTGCTGGCCTGAACCCTGGGGCTGTCCCGCTCCTGGCATCCCCACGGGACAGGAGCATCCCCATCCCACAGGCTCAGCCCGGAACAGGGATGCGCCTCCGCAGAGCGGTTTTAGCTGAATGGACCCATTTGGCATGCAGTGGTGGCATGGGCGAAGGGGGCTTTTGTACCCCTGGCATGTCACCTGCCTTGTCACCGCTCCTGGGCATGGTTTTGGTAGGAGAACACTGGCAGCGGTGCAGCTCCCAGAGCTTTTTGTCTGTTTGATGGCCCCATCATGGGGTTGAGATGGGAGCCTGGGGCAGGTCCTGGAGGGCACTTGACCACCATGCCCCCATCCCAAAATGCATGAAAACAGAGGACAGGGACAGGGATGCCACGGGTAGCAATGCCTCTGAAGGTCCCTTTACCCCCGCAGGTCCTGGCTGGGGCAGGGTGGGTATTTTGGGTGTCTCCCGAGGAGTGAT
>NW_010124121.1:0-227 GCF_000699245.1 Pterocles gutturalis
TGCCCCCAAGTCCCCATGATGTCCCCGTGTCCCCATGGTGTCCCTGTGTCCCCATGTTCCCATGGTGTCCCCATGCTGTCCCCATGTCCCTGTGTCCCCAAGTCCCCACGATGTCCCCGTGTCCCCACAGTGTCCCCATGGTGTCCCCACAGTGTCCCCATGTGCAGGTGACAGTGGGACGGGCGCTGGGTGTCCCCGCGGTGGCCGTGCTGAGCCACATGGACGAG
>NW_010124122.1:0-380 GCF_000699245.1 Pterocles gutturalis
GGGTTTGGGGACACTTTGGGGACGTGTTGGGGACACTTTGTGGACAAGGTGACGTCACTGATGTCCCTAAACCCCACCGATTGTCACCTGGTTGTCCCCAACAGGAGAGCGGGTGGAGGAAGGGTCATTTTGGGGGGGTTTGGGGACACTTTGGGGACGTGTTGGGGACACTTTGTGGACAAGGTGACGTCACTGATGTCCCTAAACCCCACCGATTGTCACCTGGTTGTCCCCAACAGGACAGCGGGTGGAGGAAGGGTCATTTTGGGGGGGTTTGGGGACACTTTGGGGACGTGTTGGGGACACTTTGTGGACAAGGTGACGTCACTGATGTCCCCAGACCCTTCAGTTGTCACCTCGTTGTCCCCCACCACTTTTTT
>NW_010124122.1:549-949 GCF_000699245.1 Pterocles gutturalis
CCCTTGGGGACAGGTTAGGGACATTTGGGGACAAGGTGACATCACCGATCTCCTCAGACCCCCCAGTTGTCACCTCATTGTCCCCAAAGCCCCCGATTGTCACCTTGATGTCCCCAACAGGACAGGTGATGGAGGAAGAGTCATTTTGGGCGGGTTTGGGGACATTTTAGGACATGTTGGGGACACTTTGGGGACAAGGTGACATCACTGATGTCCCCAGACCCCCCAATTGTCATCTCGTTGTCCCCAACCCCTTTTTTTGTCACTTTATTGTCCCCAACAGCCCCACGGAGCAGCTGCACGGAGGCAGGGTCACATTGGGCAGGTTTGGGGACATTTTGGGCGGGTTTGGGGACACTTTGGGGACACCTGGCGACACATTGGGGACAAGGTGACACCG
>NW_010124123.1:0-9035 GCF_000699245.1 Pterocles gutturalis
TCCCCGGGCCCCGCCACAGCCGCTCTGGGGAGTTTGTGCTGCAGCGCTGCGATAAGGGCTTCGCTCAGGCAACGGGTGGCTGCTTTGGGCTTTTTTTGTTTAAGTTTTTTTTTTTTTTTTTTTTTTTGTTGTTACTGTTTTGTTAGTGTCACCCTGGGTGGTGTGAGGTGGCTGCTGGTGGTGTGTCAGGATTCAGCGCAGTGCTATATGGTGCAAAGTTCTGGAAAATCAGCCTACGTGGGAATATCTTTGGGGATATGTCGTGGGAGAATAGAGTTTGGTTCAACGGGAGTGATTTTCAGCAGTTGTCCAGTCTGTGTTACCCTGCAGTGCTAGCAAATGAGCTTAATTAGCTGACTGATTAAAAGCCTGCGGGTTTTGTGCAGCCTGAACTTGAAATATTTCTCATAGAGACTTGGGCTCAGTTTGCAAAGTAATTATTTCCAACGTAGTAGAGGAGTGAGGCTGTGCAAACCACTTGATAGAGGTTGAAGCCAAGGGAGACTGTTAGTTTTTTTACTACTTTTATTCCTTTCATGGTGGTGTGGGTAGTGAGAGTTGACACAACCTGTGCTGCTTTTGGTGAAAGGCAGACCACCCCTAAATTGTGCTGAAAATCTCTGGTGCTGCCACACTTACAACAAGGTTTTGAATGACTGTACCCTCAGCAATAGCCTGACAAGTCAGAGGTGATTTATGGCCTTCGAGAGGTGAGTTAACTCATTGCAGTTGACTTAACGTTTCCATCTGACGTCACCTGTGCTGAAAGGTTTAAACCAGTACTTTCAACTCTAGCCTGTCTGGCCTCATATAAACCCACCAAAACAATAAACTCTAAAGCAAGTGACATTCTGAATTAATTTCAGAATTATCTTTTTTAAAATTTGAGGGTTTTTTTCTCATAACTAAGATGTAAAACATATATGTAAAAGAACAAATAAGACTAAAACACAGATATAGAATGATAAGTTTATTTATGCATCAGCTTTCCATTGAAGTTCTTTAAAAAAAATAAATCTTGGTATATTTTTGTTGTTGTTACGGATTATGTCTTCTGCCAGGTACTTTGCTATTGCTGGTTGGTGCAAACTTCAGAGTATTTGGAGTGTGTGGATCAGTCCAGTCGATCAAGTGTTGTGTGGGACAGAGAAGAGACTTCTCTTGGTCACAGTCTCCCTGTTACTTCCTTGGGCAATAGAATATTGCAACATATTTAAAGCTTAGCTCAAAAGTCAGTATTTCTTTCCTCAAATATCAATTAAAGGTTAATAAGATGTAAAGGAGCCTCCTGTTATTTCTTAACACATTAATCTGATCACCCTGGGTGGATGCCATTGCTGCTACCAACATTTTTATGTTAGGTGCACGTCCTTTAAATGTACTGTTTCCAAAAACCACCCAAGGCCTGACTGCCAGCGATGTGTGTGAGGAATACTGCAGTGCTGGCCAGGTGTTGCATACTTGCACATCGATCAGGATCTGGATCATTCAGAAGAAGTTGCCAGGCATTGGGTTGGAACGTTGATTTCTCCCAAAAATCTGCCTCTGGGCTTATTTATGCAAGCAAGTAGTTGCAGTAACTTTCTTACTGCTTTATTCTTTAACTGTACGATGATGTTCTGTCAAAAAAAAAAAAAATCACTTGGACCTCATGACAAGCACAGGGACAAGGCTTTTCGTGTTTAGCAGCAAGCTGATGTAGCAGGAATATGATTTTTTGTTCCTGGTTTAGCCTACCTACACCCGTTAGAGTTCAGCATGTGTGGCAAGGCTGAGTTTAGTGTTGTTCCCCAAAGGCTGTCCAGTGAAGACTTTTATGAGTTAATTTAACAGCACCAAAAGTGTTAAGAGTGTGGGTGGAATGCTGCTGGCCAGCCTGGATCTGCTGCCAGCATCCTGTCAGACAGACGCGGGAGGTGAAGCCCCACAGCTGCGGTGTTTCTGATCAATCGATGGGCACAGTCCGTAACGTGGCACTTTCCGGCTCAGTAGCTGACACTGTGTATGGTTTCATAGTTCATCCAATACGGTTTTCAGTGCATTTGCTGTGTCACAGGGGTGCTCGGAATTAAAATCGATGATCTTTAGTCCACGTGCAGTGTTCATGATAAAATGTTTGAGTTTCTATATTTGTGCTTCATCCTTTCTCCGCGGGCCAGATCTCCTGTATCTCAGGAGAGTTGTGTGGTGTTTGGGTTTTTCTTTTTTTTCTTTTTAAGGGGTCCTGTCTCAGTTCCTTTAGAAGTTGTAAAACAAATCTCAGTAAATGAGTCATTTATGAGGAATAAGCCTCCAAGAGAAGGAATTAATGCAGAACAAGTGTTGCATTTTAAACACTCACCACAGCTTATTCCCTATTGACAAGTGCACTTGGCACATGTAGTCATCAGAATTCTCTGCAGATTCATTTGAAAAAACACAACTGCTTGTAAAAGTGAGCCAATATTTTTGTTTGCTGGGATGTTTCATTGTTTATCCTATGTAATCGAAAGTGTCTTGCTGCGTTATGGTTGCACTCAGCAGAGGAGTTTGAAATTGGAGAGCACGGTGATCGGTTATTCCTCCCTCGCTTTTCCAGGTGGAAGTAATCTGCTGTTAGATATTTTTTTTAAAGATTACATTTTTAGTCATGTTAAAAATAACTGCAAATTGTGTTTAAATTCAAGAAGCTTAAGCAGCATGTATCTTAATAAAACAACTTCAAATCTCATTTGGTGCTGTGTTCTTGGTTGTGACTTCGCAGAAGCCTGTGAGAGTTTTCCTCATAAATTTAGGCTTGCCCATAATGCTTTTCTTTATTTTTTCTGTTTTCCCGCTGTAGTAGCAAGGTAAATTTTGTCAAATGTGCTCTTTCAACTAAGATTCCAGGTCTTAGTTATCATTGTTACCTCTTTCAGAGCAAATGAAAGGCAATCCTCTTGCTATTCTTACTGTTTGGTGTTTGTTTGGTTTTTTGGGGTTTTTTTTTTACTTTTTTTAGAAGTTTTTGGAGTTTTCTATACAGTTCTCTCATCTCTCTAACAGTAAAGCCATCTATTATCAGCAAGTTTTTAATTGTCGTTGTTGCTATGTAGCTCTTCTGTCAGTAAGCCACAGAGTACTGATCAAAACCAGAGCGCAAGTGAGAAATTTGCCACTTTAAATGAGAGAGAGATGAGGTATGGATTCCAGGCTCTTGTCTATGTTGAAAGATGTTGAAATCGCAAGCCTGACATGTGTTGATCCACATCATACCTAGTCATGAAATGGAATCCTGCCGGCTGTTGCAAGAGGAGGAAGAGGCTGGTTAGTTTCTCAATGAGGTTTTTTTTTTTTTGTGTTGGCAATAAGCTATTTCAACAAAGTTAAGATTACGCTGAATTTACTTGTGCCTGTCTGTCAGTACGTGCCAGATATGACGCTGCCTTTCAGTTTTCCTCAGAACGTCGTTTTTTGTCAAGCAGTACCTTCAATTCCTGGGAACTAGCAGAGTTCACAAGTGAAAGCCAAACCCAGACGTGCAGTCCGTGAGTCTGAAGACACTTCTTGGGTGATTTTTGCGTAATAAGGAGACGCTTCAAAGGTCTCTCTTACTTCAGGGGTTGAGTTATTTCGCAATAGGTGCTGGCTGTTGATTGTATTTCTTACTCTGAGGATCAGTTTCATAACTGGGATGTTCCCTATTTCATGACACAATGGGACACTCAGTTGTCTGATGTTAGAGGACCTGGACTTACTTTTGGCTCATTTTTGGACAATCCAGGCAGCTTTTAATGAGATGAACATTAAGGCGGTGAATTTATTTTGGATAACTGAAATTTGTATGTGCAGAGTTGAATTCTGTTGCTGAAACTTTTGATCTACCATTTAATGTAAATAAATTCTGGGGTTTGGTGGCATTGAGATTAGAACTAGAGTATTTTTAATGTTTAATTTTAATGTTTTAATTTTTTTTAGGTATTACTTGTGGTCGTACACGCATCCCTGTTTTAGGAAAACTTGGGACTTTTGAAACTTGTTCCCTAAGACGAATTCCTCTTAGAAACTTTTCAGAAACACCAGCGTATTTTGCTTCAAAGGACGGTGCAAGCAAGGATGGTTCTGGAGATGGAAGCAAGGTAACCTCCACATTAGGTTTTTCAGTAGTTTATATGAAATGTTTCTTAAAAGCTTTTAGTAGTTTTTTTCCTTCCTTAAAATTAGAATATTTTTGAAATTTTCGCTACATTGACATTTCTGATCCTTCAAATTGCTGCAACTGACAGTGAACAAAACAGAAGTTGCGCTGTGAATCTGTTAGCAGGCAAACCTTGTAAACAACCCATAATGCTTTTCTCAGTTTTAGAAATCTTTTTGCCTAGCGTAATGGGACCCTTGGAAACTTGTAGAGTGTTAGAAATTCACAACAGGTTTCAGGATTTCAGGAAAGAGTAGTAATCAGAACTGCTCTCCTTCAGAAGCCTGCTACTCCCAAGTAGGCTTTTAAAAGTAAATACATTTTAAAATGTTTTTGTTTCCAGCACTGGTTTGGTAGTTGTATTAAGCAAGACAAGCTTGTGAGGAGACTGGCTTTATTCTTGTGAGTAAATTGTAATCTATTTTCATCCTAGTCTTTCTCTGTAATTATAGTTAATAAACAGCTTCTTCAGATAAATGATTACCTGAGAATAAATCTGCTCTTTAGTCAGCAAATAGGATTTTGAGAGTTCACAGGCAATAACTTTGCCCTAGTATGGTGTGCTGTGACATTTGAGGAACTGTCCACAGGTGTGTTCTGATGGTTCAGATTAAACTTTTTTAAAAAATAAGGAAGAAAAAAAATTGGTCTTGTCTTGAGCAGGGTTGTGAGGAGAAGTGAGTAGGCAAGCAAGGTTTAAAAAAATTGAGAACTGCCTTAGAAAAGGGAAGAGAGATCTTTGCTGTTTCCTAAAATATACTAGTTTTTATTACTAATCAAAGTACCAAGGCATAGAACAGATATAGATTTGAAAAATGTTAACCTTGAGCAGCACTAAGCAGGGTAAAATGAAGACAAGTAGATGTCTGTCAGGAAACTCTGCCTTAGAAGTAAAAATAAAATATTTCCAAGCAGTTTCTGAGATGCTTGTTTTATAGGCCATATCTACCCTACAGCCATCTGCCAGCATAGCTGCAGCTGTCAAGGACGTGAGCAGAGTTGTGGCGTCAGAAACCCTTAGAATCAATGCAGTTGCGATAATGAAATTACTCTCTGTATATGTATGATTTGTTTTCTTCTCTGGGGTTAGGACAAATTACACTGAAATATACTGTTAAAACATTCTTGACACAGTTTAGCGTGTTGTTGTTCTAGTGCCAGTCAAACAGTTCCAATGTAGATGTGGGATGCCTCTTCCATGGGCATCCAAAGTTGTCAGACCTGGGAAACGCAGATGTGTGTACACTTCAAAATCTTTATGTTGTGTTGGTTTAAATTTTCAAAGCCTTTAAAAAATCCTGACAATAGTTACTTAGTCATTCAGCTATTGCAATACTCGCATAACTGGATTCCATAAACACGCCGCTAAATGCCTCATGTAACAGCTCCATTGTTTGGGGCTAATTGTCTGGAAATCTTTTTTAGAAGTCTGTCGGTGAGGGAGGTGGTAAAAAGTCAAGCTCTGGAAGCTCTGGGAAAGGAGGGAACCAGCTGCGGTGCCCAAAGTGCGGTGACTTGTGCACACACGTGGAGACCTTTGTGTGTAAGTTTTAATGAATATTTTATTTTTTAAATAGACACAGAAGTGTACCTATTTGTGATCTAACATAGTGCTGATAGCTAACTTTTAGCCTGCCTAATGATACAATGTCAAAAATTCTGTTATGTTTTGTTTGGCCACCTTGGTGTAAGCATGTTTTGTGTCTGTGGATACCTTAGTGTCATTCCCTGTGATGTGTGCTGGAACAGAACAGGGTGGAGTTCAGACCGCAACTGTGAATGTGCGGTTCTAAAATAGTTCATTACATTTTCTGCAGAGGAAGAGGCGCTCTCATGAACAGTACCATTTTAACTATTGATATTTCTTTCTGTCCGTTATATAATATTTATATATATGTATGTTTGTAATGCCTGTCCTTTGTTACTAAATAGTAAAAACTTTAATCCTGCATGTCCTATAACTGAAGTGCTTATCCAGCAGAAGAATTAGTATGTGACAGATGGCTTACTGGAATGGACTTCTATGGCAAAGTCAGATCCAAACAGAAATCCAAATAGAAAATCCAAAATCCATCGGATGCCTGGTGTCCAGCGTCAGCAGCTGCTTTTTTTGCAGTACAGTCCAAACTAAAGCCAGTTATGCTTTAGGTTCTGTCAGACTTGACGACATTTCTCCTTATTTCAGTCCTGGTGAGACCAGCCTAGAACACAATTGTCAGAAGGCAGATACCCATTGTTAGCTGGTGGGGCTCAAGGAGGAAGTAATCAAGTCTGATTATGACTTGTGCACTAAGGAGCTTAAGACAAGGTCAGCACAAACCTGTTCCACAGTTGATAATATCACAGTTGGTGAAAATAATGAGCGGATGTGCTATTATTTGCTGCTATTCATATAAAATGCTACTTAATAAAAATTATCAAACATCATGAATGACAAGACAATTCAATAATAACTATTTATTTATGTTAGCTAAAAGGATCAGTCCTCAGCTATTATTTTTTTTTCCAGAAGTAATAAGCATTTGTTTTTTGTTTGAAACTATAGGCAACAAGGTTTTCTGAAAAATCTGGCACTAGTTGGTGGAACTAGAAATATAATCCTGTGTGGTTTCAGCACATTGGCCTCTCCCTGCACTAGGTGTGACTGTAAACAATGGAAGGATTTTTACTTTTTTATCAGATAATTCATGAGTAGACAGACATCTTGAAACTCTCTCACTTCACTGCTGTGTTTGCTCCCCTGGTTGCTGCAGTTTGTGTTTTTATTACCGTTCAAGCATTGCCCCAGAGTAGAACAATCTCTGTGTATCCCTGCAGAGCAGAGCTGGGAGTTAGTATATTACCAGTGTCGCTAGGAATCTTTACGCCTGCTGGAAAGCTTTCTTAGGAAAGTTCATATTAACATTATGGGAGAAGATGTCTGCTTGTGAATAACTGAGTGTATCGCCTTTTCTCATCCTTGCATGTTCTGCTCTGAGGCTTTAAGATTTTACAGCCTTTAAGCGGAGTCTGTTACTAGTTCAAACGAAGCTCAGTGTCACCAGATGACTGAGTAGAGCAGACTTTTTTGTTCATCTTGAGAACAGCAGTCATCAGTTTTCTGTTAATTAGTAACTTAAAAAAAATTAAACCAAAGAGTATAATTGCTCTAATTCCTCAGAAACTGCTGTGAGTCATGGTCAAGTCTTCTCTGTGTCTTTCTGGTTTAGTCTGGTAATTTGGGCACACTGTTTCCCAGCCAAACCGGAGAATACAAAGCAGCCTGAAAACGAAAGAGCTAAGTTCTAATTATCTTAAAAATGATTTAAAAAAAAAAAAAGTAATAAGAAAAAAAATCTGTCCCGTTCGGGGCCAAATGGAATGGGTCTCAGGTTGTACTAAACATACTGTTAACTTGATTTTTCAGATAAGCCTTTGATGTTGCTTAGTCAGGAAAAATGATGAATTAGCTCAGTTCTGGTTTGAATTACTGAACTTCAGAGCCTTAAGTAAATATCTAAAGCCAAAGGAAAATATGCAATTAGCATTTGTTTCTCTCCTTGAATATTAGGTTTTTCAGTCATTTTGAGAGAAGCAGGGAAACAAAATACTGAATAAAAGCCAGATTTATTAGTAAATTAATTGCCATTGAGAGGCAGTGTGACAGGCTGGTTGTCCAGTGGAGTTTGTTTTTAATGGGGCTTCGCTTTGTCCCCACAAATCTTGGACAAGGATTTGCTTGGCAACAGTTTTCCAGTAATTAACAATTAAGGAAGAATATGATGCAAACCAAAAGAAATTTTGCTTCGATACACTTTCTCAGCGATTCCTGTATTGTTTTGGGTTGTGAGACTCTGTAAGAAGAGTTTTGTGATCAGTGAAATCCAATAGCCATAAAACTGATTGACATAAGCCTGATCTAGGCTTTTACTGTCCCCCCCTTATGCCATCAGGTGAGCTCTAGGACTTCCCTGCTACTAGACAGACTGAATAGGCAAGAAGCTTCCCTGCTTTTTTATCCCATGTCTTTTTACCTTCTAGCACTTTAATACTAGCCCATTATTTCAACCCTACAAGTGTTTTTAAGATTAATCCTCTGATTGTTTTGGCTTCCTGTACGTACTGCAAAAACCTGGCAAGGTCAGCTCGTAGGGACTTCAGAAATCTTTGTGGTAGTGTTGTTTGAATCTAAAACAACACTTGACTTGCATTTTACCACACTGTAAATACTTGCAGACCTCTTAATGACAGTGAGGTGGTTTGACATGAAGGCTCTTTGCTGGGCTTCTATGTGTTTGCTAAAAGAACATACACAAACATGCCAGTTTTTAAGAACAGCAAAGTTGGTTGCAATTTTGAATGCTCAGTTTTAGGGAGATAACAGTACTTAGTTTCCTTACATTTCAGAGCAAACTTCTCAGTTTTTTTTGTTCTGTTAAGACTCATATTGATACTTTTTTTCCAGGTTGCTGTATAGATGATAGAAACTGGCTACTTTTGAAGCTCTGTTTTGATAACCGAGTCTGCTTGCCAAGGCACCCCATGTGTCAAAGTTTCTCTGTAACCGCAGACTATTGGTCTTGCTGAAAATTAGGAAGATCTATAATAACCTTCCCCGGTGCTGCTTGGAGTAATTGATAAAAGTGTACTCTGCACAATAAATTTTTTTCAGTGAATGATGTATTAAAGATGCACAATAGTGTTCTTATAGCCTGCTCTTTATTTTCTGTTTTTTTAACCATTCCTGTGGATCTATAAAGGGGGCAAGTATTCTTGTGGCTATTCCATCCTAATAAAGCTGACTGTTAGCATTGAGGAGAACAGCCTCATGGCACTGTAGTCATGAAGAATGTCAGAGGTGTTTCGAGTGAGCATTGGGAGAAAGTTTGGGGTTTTTTTC
>NW_010124123.1:9066-21489 GCF_000699245.1 Pterocles gutturalis
ATTGTTGCTAAATAATAGTTATTTAGGAGAGATGGGTGCATGCAAGTGGTTCTCCATTGCATTCCCTCAGCCAGAAAACAGTAATTTGGAGTGTTGCCAGAAGAACTTTTCAATTGTTGTACAAACTTTATTTGGAGTAGAGTTAACAAAGCTGTGAAGGTTACAGTATTTGCTTCATTATTAAAATGAATGCTGGTCTTACTTACACAGTCAGAAGGTGTATTTAATATTAAAAAAAGAACCCCGCTCCTCTTTTGCTGATGCCAGCTTTATGGGAGGCAAGAACAAGTTATAAATAAGCAGCTTCTTTATTGCTAGAGGCTGATATTAAAATCAGCTGGTACTACAGTGTTCAAGCCATTTTCTAAATACTTTTGTGATTTCAGAAGTTTTGACATTGAAGTTTTTCATGTGGTGGTTTTGCTACACTTACTTTGTTTTTAATTTAATAAATTTACTAATATATTTACTTTAAATCAGTTCTGTTGCACAATTTATGTTCAATAGTGTAGCAATATAATCAGGAAAGATCTATTTTGAATTAAAAACTTATTCTTCTCTACTGGCTATTTTTGATTATTTCAACTTTGCTTTTCCAAAGGAAAAAAAAAATCATGCAAGTTCTAGTTTGCAGGCTTTTGAAACCATTCTTTGCGGATAACGTGATTTCTTGAGACATGGATCACAAAGTAGAGCGGTAGGAGGGTTTGGCTTTTGGAATTTGAAAGAAATTTGTTCTACTCTTGACAATAAAAATAAATAGGCAAAAGATCTTAAAAAAACATCGAAGTTCTGATAATCTGTTACGTACCACAGCTGCCTCTTGTTGGGACGAGCCCTTTGTGTGTGACCCCCGCTGGGCTCTGTGTACTTGGCTTCGGTGACTGAGGATGCTCCAAGTGTTCTACAGCCAGTGGGACACAGAGACCAGGAGCTGCCACGGCTGTCCTTTCCTGAACCTGCTGCATGCTGTCTTTGAGATTTCAGTCTGTCCCTAACCACAATTATTTTTTTTTTTGCCCGCGTAGTTAGAAGCCCTGGTTAGTTTTGCATCGCTCTGAGATGCAAAGTTTCGTCTTCCATGTGTAGCACTACTGAATAAGTTTGAAATAGATTTTTTGCTTTTTAATCTCTTGTTTGGTTGCTACCCTGTGTTGTGACTTTTTGGGCAAATTGCATTCCCTCTGTGTCAAATTTCCTAGTCCAATAGTTGCTTTTAAAGCTTCCAAGGTGAAGAAGTAAGTGTTGTGTAAACACAGGGGTGGCTGTGCTGTCTTACAGCTGCTTGTTCTGTGTGTGACAAACTCGGGCAGTGGAATGAATGCTGTCTGAGTGATTCCTCTTACCATTTTGTTTTACTTTTTCTGCAGCTTCCACCCGTTTTGTGAAGTGTGAAAAGTGTCACCATTTTTTTGTTGTACTGTCAGAGGCAGACACGAAAAAGAGCATCATTAAAGAGCCTGAGTCAGCAGCAGAAGCTGTGAAATTGGCATTCCAGCAGAAACCACCGCCTCCACCGAAAAAGGTATGGTACTTCATTTCACCTCAGTGTTTCCATTTCAGCGTGGTGAAATGCTTTACTACTTAATATGCATCAGGTGTGTAACGGTCTGCTGTGACAGAGCAACAAACAAGAAAGACGATTAGCTCAAGATTAATCCTTTGAGAGCTATGTGACCTGGCGGAGCACTAATAAAGGGAATAAGTAGATCCAAGAAAAGTAGTTGGGCTTGTTTTCCTCTGGTGTTGTCCAGGGACTGAAGACCTGTACCTTCATTTTCTCTTTGTGATGCTGAGACTAATCTCAACTCTCACCAGCTGTAGTATTTTTTATTTTTTGCTGTGGCCTCGTATTCTGCAGCCTGGTGTTAAGCAGCTTCTTTCTGTAGTTGCTGAACCTTTTATTTGGCCTCTTTCTGGGCGAGAACTGTGGCTGATTAGCTTTTGGTGGTGACCCATCCTAAATTTTTTTCTTCTCCCAATTAGTGAGGGAGCTTATTGTGTTTCTCAGTTCCTAGTGGACTGCAGTGATTTCTAAAGCTGCACGTGGCTCCTGGATAGACCCCTTGTAAGACATTAAATATTCTTGAAATTTCAGTTCCTCTTACAAATCTGTGTGAAAATGGCAATGGGTTTAAATATTAGTAAGGGAGAACTGACAGACACAGTATGATTGTGGAAGTGCCATGTTTTTAAGTAAACTTATCAACAGGAATATATCTTTTATTTTAGATGTTGGATTTCTGTTTCTCAGTTCTGTAGTGGTTGGTTTAGACCAAAGTCTCATCTTTGGCACGATATACTATTTTTTTCTTGCTGCAAAGAGGTTTAGAAGTGTTACTAAGATTGAGTTATTTTCCAGATTTATAACTACCTCGACAAATACGTTGTTGGTCAGTGTTTTGCCAAGAAGGTGCTTTCGGTTGCTGTGTACAATCATTACAAGAGAATCTATAATAATATCCCAGCTAACCTGAGACAGCAAGCAGAAGTTGAAAAGCAGACTTCTTTAACGCCAAGAGGTTTGTAAGATGTTTAGTATTTTTCTGGTCGAATAAACCTTACCATTTCAGGGCCCTAACTTAAGAACCTGAGGTTTTTTTCACCTTGACACTAGGTAATTGAAATGATTTGAAAGACTTTCTGTTAAATTTAGTTTTCATTGTATGTGAACTTCTGTGATTTATTTAAATAGTAATCCAGAAGGTTTATGGTGCTGTGGGTACTGCCTGCTGTGTTAAATGTTTAGCATTTGTTTTACTGGCACTTATTATTAGGTATTTTCCTTTAACTTTATAAAGTGAGCCTCCTGAATTTTTCTTTCTAATCTCATTTACTGCTTAACAGTAAATCTGCTGCTTAATCTTGCAAGCGACAATGAAGATCACGAAGACAATATTTTTCATCTGTAACTTGATGAATAGCCAGCTTTCTAACCTCCCCTGCTGCTGTTGGCAGCATCTGTTGGTCACCATGGTATTGTTCCATATCTAGCAGGTGTAGATGGACTTACTCTTGGCAGTACTTTTGCTACTGAGTAAGTGTGTAGCTATGTTGATCTAATTTATTTTTAGAAATAGGATTAAGTTACTGACTCTGATTCAAAGTGTACCTATATTTTTTTTTTTTAAGGTGTTTTGTTCTGTATTGCAATAGATAGTATGCTAAGCAAACAGAATCTTCTTTGTTCTTTAAATTTATGTAAAGTAGTATTTTAACTGAGAGGGAAACATTAGTAGCACTTTTCTGGTGGTGGTAGCAGAGCAGTTGTGTACCTGGCACGGAGAAGTTCCTGACCCTCCACAGGAAGATAAGATGGTGTACACCCGGAGGGACTGGCAGGGAACATTTATCATGGATAGTACCTTGAAATATATTAAATCTTACATTGTAACACTCAGATATAAATGTGAGAGTTTAAGGAAGCCTTTTCAAAACAAAATTATAGCATTTTCCCCCCTTCTATAAGTGGCTTTAAAATGAAAATCTAATCAAAGGTAATAGTCTGTCCCTGTTTTAAGCAGTGGAAAGCTTGCTGTCATTTTAAAAGCCTGCAAGTTGGGGTTTGGGTTCATTTTGACAGCAATAAAAGCTAATTAATGTGGGGATTTCTTGTTAGAAGTACATTCATACATAGTGATGAGATGTATTCAGAAGAGGGCAAGAGGTGGAGAATTTATAAGCTTTTATATAAATATAAACTTATTTTTTATTACTGTTTTCATCCTCTCTCTTAGAATTAGAAATCAGAAGACGGGAGGATGAGTACAGATTTACAAGTAAGTGAACTCTCTCCTCATGTCCTCTTCTGTAACATCTACTCTTCTGATGTTAATGTAGAATAGTCTTTAGTGACCACTAGTTTGAAATGCTGGGTAGAATCCTGTCTGCTTTTCTTATGCAAGTAAATTTAATGGATGGCATTGACCATATTTTTAACTAAAGTTACTAGGATCTGACTCGTTATATAGTTCATCTAGGTGGAAAGCAAGTAAAATCTAAAGATGCCTTTTATGGTTTTTAAAATAATTATTGTCCTTAGAGTTGTCCTCAATAGGACAAGTGGAAATTGAGATTTATTTTTAATTTAGAACTGAGCACTGCTTATATTAATAATGCCACACAAGACATGATGGGAGGTACCTAATAAGGGAAGTTAGGCAGCTGTGTTCTGCAGGGTAGTTGTGCTCTTTAATGGCATTCTGAGGTTCAAGGTGACAGTGCCTCTTTTGTTTTTTCTTCTTAATCTGAGTGAGGTCAGATTGTTTTCAGTTCACCAGAACTCTCACTAGCTATCAAACTTCTTAGTCTAGTGTAGATCAATTTGTAATCCCAGTTATAGCTCTTCAAACTGTTTTCTTCATCTTGAGTATTCTACCTTCAAACCAAATAAAATTCTAGTGCTCTGAAAAAAGAAAATCCAGCTCAATCTCTATATCCATGTGTAGAGACAAGACCTGTAACAACTCATCTAAGACAGGCTTTTCGGTCTTGAGAGTAGACCTGTGCATTGCTTTTGGAATTGTTATGGCATACAAGTTCTTGTACTTTTTCATCATGGGGATGAACGGCTTGGGTTTGTTTCTTCTTATGTGTTAAAAACAAAAATGAGTCAGTTTATAAGGACTGAAAATTTCTCCTGGTTTTGATGTAGAGGAATATTTTTAGATAATCCACTCTGCCAGGGGAAATTTTTTCATATATGCAAATATATGCTTGTGCAAAAATGATTGGAACTTGTTTTTGTAAAAGTTGTGCCATATTTCTGTTGCAGTCCTATCTGTAAACTTCTGTCCAGATAGAATTGTGGGTTTGCAAAGCAAAACAGAAGAATCAAGGTTTTATTGTGTATTTAAGGTAATGGCAGACCTTGTCAGTGCTCAAACAGTGCTGTTATTGTTCTCTTCAGAACTGCTGCAAATCGCTGGAATCAGTCCACATGGTAATGCTTTAGGAGCATCGATGCAGCAACAAATGAACCAGCAGATACCTCAGGAGAAACGGGGAGGAGAAGTACTAGATTCACCTAATGATGACATAAAACTTGAAAAAAGTAATATTTTGCTGCTTGGACCAACTGGATCAGGTATACAGCTGCATGTTTTTCTAGGTGTCAGATTTTTCTTAGAGTTTATTGTTAGTGGATGTTTTTCCTCTCTTGTGGTTATTCCAGTTTGGTGTATAAAAGCCTAAACTGTGAATTCTAAACTGGGATTTTTGTGTTTTCATGCTGTGGTAACAAGCTGAGCTAAGTGGCCTTGAAAAGGAAGGAGGTCTTGTGTAGGTTTTTTTTCTTTAAAAAGCCAGTATTATTTACCAACTGATTAAACTGTGCAAGTTTCAGTAAGCTGAAATAGGACACATTTAAAGTTTTTCTGCTTTAGGTGGCAATCTGAGATGCTGTGGTTAGTGTTGTTTCACCTCTGGGAGAGATCAGTTACAGGAGGGGTTAAAAGAGAAATTATATTTGTGTATTCATAAGGAGTGGGAGTGTTTGTGCTGAAGTGATAGCATTTTGCAGATTTATTTGGGAGAACATTCACTAAATAATATTTTAATTTTGTTTCTCCCCACCTTCAAAGCAGGAGCAGTTGGACTTTGCACTGCACCCTGAGTGTCTGCAAAGGACTACTGATTTATTTAATCTCTAATCTATGCAAGTACATGGATTTTGGTTTTTATATTGTGTGACATTTGTGATGCCGTGTGCATTTCAAGCTGCCTCAAATGGACACTATTAGTCTAATTCAGAAATACGGCTTGACAAGGTAAAAAACACTGTTTATGAAAACTGGTTTCCTTGGAAAATATTCTTATATGAGTAAATGAACATGCTGGCATCATTCAAAATGTCTAATGATGGTGACGATAAATATTTGGGTTTGGGTACTCTAAAGAAATGTATGGAAGTTATCACATACAGTTTTTATTTTATCAGGTAAAACCTTGCTGGCTCAGACTCTCGCTAAATGCCTAGATGTACCTTTTGCTATCTGTGATTGTACCACCTTGACTCAAGCTGGCTATGTTGGGGAAGACATCGAATCTGTCATTGCGAAACTCCTGCAAGATGCCAACTACAATGTAGAAAAAGCTCAGCAAGGTAAACTTCGGCAACGTGTTTCCTGAAGTTCATTCATAGACTGTATTAATCTTGCCTAAATGCTCTAAACTTTGAGACCACCAGTATTTCTGTGATTTATATTTCTTTTGCATGTACCTGAATTTTAATGCTTTAAATCAGAAATAATAAACCTGAAAAGAGCTCTAAGAATATCTTGTAGTTTTTGTTCTTGTCCATAGGTGGAGAAGGTTGCATATATTTTTGCAATCTACAGTATGGAATTAGAACAGACTGCTGCTGTCTTAAATTATGTTCTCCCCTGTGTGTAAGTTCTTCTTTCTCTTAAAAAGTGCAGTCTTCCTTAAATCCATTCTCTGTAACTGCAGGGATTGTTTTTTTGGATGAAGTAGATAAGATTGGCAGCGTTCCTGGTATTCACCAGTTACGGGATGTCGGAGGAGAAGGTGTTCAACAAGTAAGTACTTCTGTGGAGTGATTTTACTCCGTAAGTGAACAGCCCAGCAAGTCCACATATCATCCTATCATCTGTCAAATAGCACAGGCGTGTGTAAAGTCATAGTTCTTCAGTTCCTCAATTATTAACCTTTGAAACCCTCTCACCAATTAAAAAAAAAAACCAAACTCAAAAGTAACTTGAGACTGCTTCACAGAAATGTTTTAATTGGCAAAGTCTTTGCAGCATTCAGATAGCCAGTTGCATAATGTAGGCAAGAACAGATAACATTTTCCATTTTGACAAAACTCTTAAAGGAACACATTATAGGTGCAGCTTGTAATGTACATGGGAGTCACATTAAAGAAAGTTGGGTTTTTTTTTTTCTGTCCTTGAATGGGATTGTTTGTATCATGTGAAAAACTGATTTCTTTAGACACTGTTACTATAAAGCCGTAAGAGATTTAAAAATATAAATAAATCTGTGAAAGTAAGCACAGTGTGATGAACCTTGTTGTATGACGCTGCACAGTGGATTTTTTTTATTGTTTTTCTTCTTTTCTCCTTAGGGCTTGTTAAAATTACTGGAAGGCACAATAGTAAATGTTCCAGAAAAGAATTCTCGTAAACTACGTGGAGAAACGGTGCAGGTTGACACAACGAATATCCTCTTTGTAGCTTCTGGTGCTTTTAATGGTCTTGACAGAATTATCAGCAGGAGGAAAAATGAAAAAGTGAGTGCATCAGGCTGGATCTGAACTGCAAAATTATCATCTTAATTACTGCTCACAGTACTGACTCCTAAAGGTCTCGCTATATTTGTAAACCCACTAAGGTTGTTTGTAGAGCGGTGGTTTTCCATCTGGTATCTGGGAATGTGAGGTCAAGCCTAAGAAAGGTGGCGAAGAGCGAGTCCATTGTTAGTAGGCTTAAGTAGCTTGCAGTGGTCTCTGCTTCCACAGAGAAATTTTTAGCATACACAAATAGGGATGAAATGGAGGGCGGGAAGGGTTGAAAAGTGTTGGTAGAGCACTTTCAGGCTGTACTTTAGTGGTACACTTTACGTTGTTGTCAATGAGTCTTACGTTTTTTAAAAACAGAATATGTGAAACAATTTTATCAGCTGTAATAGGATTTTTTTCAGCTGCCGTGTACCAAGCATGAAACTGGAAAAAAGCTTTTTTTCCTACTGATATCCAGAGGTTTACTGTTGATACTCAGATAGTTTGAGCAAATGGTGCTAAAAGCTGTCGTCATCTTAAAAGACCTAGTCACGCAATTTGTTATTTTGAATATTAGTGTTTGGGCATCTTCTGGCTGCAGCTTTCTGACAAAGTGTGCACCCTGTTTCTATTAGGGGAGTGACTGAAATAGAAATTGCTGTTTATGATAATTCATGTAGCTTTTCATTAAAACATTCTTGTATGTCTTTGCTTCACTTCTGAAGAGCCCTTTTTAGTGTCATTGGTATTTGTAAACTTACCAGGACATGTCACTAACTTGTTTTTAATTTTAAAAATTGCTCTTAGTCTGTGTTGATACCTTACCCAGGGAATTAAATGTTTCAAGAAAACATGTGCAAAGCATCCTATTTTACTATAAGTAATTTTGTGAGATTGAATTAATATGTAATGACATAATCAGTCACTCTAGATTTTTTTTTATGCGTATGGAACATGATTTACTTACATAAAGAAGATTTAACTATTATAGTTCTGTAAGCATGACACGTTTGTTTTGCAGTATCTAGGATTTGGGACGCCAGCTAATATGGGAAAAGGCCGAAGGGCTGCAGCAGCAGCTGATCTCGCTAATATAAGCGGAGAGTCAAATCCACATGAAGATATGGAAGAAAAGGATCGCTTGCTGCGTCACGTGGAAGCCAGAGATCTCATTGAGTTTGGCATGATTCCTGAGTTTGTGGGACGTTTGCCCGTTGTGGTTCCTCTGCACAGCCTAGATGAGAAAACTCTTGTACGGATTCTAACTGAGCCACGAAATGCTGTGGTTCCTCAATACCAGGCACTTTTCAGCATGGATAAGGTTCGGATTTTTATTTGACAACTCTTCAATATTCTTGTTTATAAATCCAGTGTTAAAGTGATCTAAAATACCCATTGAAATAACTTCTTCCCCCCTGGCGTGCACTTCCCCACTGAAAAAAAAGTAAACTAACTCGTTAAAACCTGACTGGTTTAGATCTGACTTAAATGCTAGATGTTCTGGTCTGTGACAAGTAAATTGCTACTTTTCGTTATTTCAGTAACACTTGTGGTATCACACTCAACACGCTATTGGTTATAAATGAAATAATTACCTAACCTTACCATTTTTCTCTATGTAGTGTGAATTAAATGTCACTGAAGATGCGTTGAAGGCTATAGCCAGACTGGCCCTGGACAGAAAAACTGGTGCAAGAGGTCTTCGATCTATAATGGTGAGTAAATCAAGGCTCATATTGAGTAAATGCAGCTACCTACTACGTTCATGTGGATGGACCTAATTGTGATAATTTTTCAGTCCAAACCTCAGTTCTGGGACTTTCATGGATACAGTAAGTCGTCTTCTAAAACTGTGGGTGTTCAGATTTCTTCCAAGAAAGTCCTCTAGCTCTGAAACTCACTTGCTAACTGTATTGTTATGCAGAAATTTTCTTTTTCCCCTCTTTCTTGTAGGAAAAGCTGCTGCTGGAGCCCATGTTTGAAGTGCCCAATTCTGACATCGTATGTGTGGAAGTTGACAAAGATGTTGTAGAAGGCAAAAAAGAGCCAGGATACATTAGGTAAAGCCATACTGGAAGTGTCAGAACAGACGAGTAATGCAGCCAGACAGGTATTCTGCTGTTTGCTGTAGGAACAGCTGTATGAACACAAAACCATGCACACAGCCTAGAAAGGATCCAGGGATCTGTGTGCTGTACGCAGCAGAATTAGTGCCTTTTCTGTGCTAGAGACTCTGGGTTTGTATTGCTTTAGTTTTTATAGAAATTTTAAAATAAACTTACCTATGGAGTTACTTTAAGCCTTTTGTGTGTGTGTACCTGTAGAAGTAAATTATAAGTTAACAGTAAAAATCTGAAGTTTAATTGTGATTGTACTGAAGTTCCTGAAACAGAACTTTTTCCTTCCTCCTACTTTGTATCACTGAAGTGGTTTCTTTTTTTTTTTTCACACAAGCTCCAGGCTGCTGCAGTTTTCTTCTCCGTTGCTCTTGAAGCAGTGGAGAGCCACAGGGGCACATCTGTTGATTTACCAAACTCTTATTAAAATAATCAATTTAATGTTGCAAGGATTGTGTTATGGTAAACGTGGTGGAACACTGAAAGCACTGGACAAATGGGATTTAAAAATAATTTTAGTGAACAAAGGATGGATTTGAGAGTGGATGGGTCGGGTTAAAAACACAGGTCTCGGAAATTTAGGAACTGTGGCTTGATTTCTACCTCTGACAACTTTTTTGGGTGACTTTCTTCACTGAGGTACATGCTTTGTATTCATCTGTGTCTGTGCCTAAGCATGGCTCAGCACACCCGATGTCTGTGGTTGGAGTGGAAGGTGTTATGCCGACACTGACAGTTGCTTTAAGTGATTTTGTAGAGGGCCAGCAGTCGTGCTTGCTGGAAATATTAAATTTACTGATTAAATCAAACGACTTAACTGAATTCAACAGACTTGTGATTTTCAGTAATGAGACTGCACCCTGGTAGTTGTGTAAATCTGCCCAGCACCATGTTCAGGTCAGAAGGTCGTTTAGCAGATGGATGCTTGTCAGAACATTTGTCATTAGGGCGCCTTGCAGATGGTGTGTTTACATGAAGCTGTGGAAACTGTCTCCGTTCTTTTCCTCCATTTCTAAAGTATCTGATCCGTTCGTTTTAATTATAGGGCTCCCACTAAAGATTCATCTGAAGAAGAATACGACTCTGGTGTTGAGGAGGAAGGCTGGCCTCGACAAGCAGATGCTGCAAACCATTAAATACTGTCAGAATGCTCGCCCGCATAAAGCGCACTTGGTTATTTCCTTACGATTGCCTCTGGCTTCAGCCTGATACTAAAGGCATTGGATCTATCTCGGAAATGATACGCGATGAGGAACTTTGTTAGAGAAATCAGATTGTGTATTTTATTGCAACATCACATTGATTTATTTGATGGACATTGTGTGGACTTGGATGGCATAATGTTCAAAGATGAATTGTATATTACACTTGTTCAATTAAAATGTATAGCAAATATAGCAGCACCTGGATTGCGCTTTCTAGAAACTAAACCAGCAGTGCAGGTGCTGCCAATAGTTAGATTTTACAATGTTACTCTACAAATGGGAAATCAAGATTAATAATTAGTTGAGTGTGAATAAACGGTGAGCTCCTCGTACAACTCACAGGGGGTTCCGTTCAAGTCAGTGTTAGATTTCTGCTGGTCTTTGAAACCTGACGGGTGCTGGAGTGACCTGTTACAGTGGTGGGGGAAGAAGCCCTTGCGACAAGATTTTGGAAAAAACTGGGACACACTTTATGACACTGCTGGGAGATTTTGCTAAAATGTGACACTGGTTTGTTGCAGAAATTTAAATGCAATATCAAAATAATATCCTTTTCCTTCACCTTTCCACTAGGAGTAAGTTTCAGTCACCTTGAATACTCTGAACGAAGGTGAAGTCAGCAATTTGCTAATTTTCCAGAAGGGTAGACGGGATTTCTAGGACGCGGTAAGCCATCTGAATTTGGATGAGAAGTCGACATAAATTTTTAAATATTAATGTTCTAATATAGTACATTTTGTTTAACGTATTGGAACTATCATGCATCAATTTTTTGGTGCCAGGTATTTGCCCAACCTATCTTATAATGTTAGGAGATGAAAGAAGTAAATGTATAATATTTTTGATGTAATGGGTAGTGATTGTTCACACGACACAGTGCTTTTTAAGTTATACGCTCGAACGCTAGCATTGCATCTTGTGGGTTTTGTCTTTGATTTTTAGTCTTGCAGCAAAGCAACCCTCCCTCTTCTGTTCCACACCAAAATTAATTCAATCCTTTAGGAAAGTCTTTGTAAAACAAACACTAAAGGACCTGTATGTTTTTTGATTTGTTTCAGGAATTAAAATTGTTGCTTACAACTTTGCTTTGTCCTTCGGTGATACGTGGACTTAAGTTTTACTGATCCCTTTTTCTAAAATTGTCATTCAAGCTCTTTAAATAAAACTTTCATCATTCTTTTCAGGCTAGGGGATATTTTAGGACAGGAAGGGATACTGCAGATGGATTGACCCTATATTTGTTGTTAATTTTCGTTGTTAATTTTTGTCGTGTCACTTTTATGTAATATTTGTGTTCTTACCTAGAAGCAGTGTGACATGCAGTTGTAGCCAGGTGCAGCAGATACTTCCCTTGGGATTTCAGGATTTTTCAGGTTAAATGACCGACTAATGGTTCGGAAGAAGCTGCATTTGGATTTTTAGGATATTTCTAGAAGCTTAGTCCCCTCAAAATGGGAATCTGGTGAACTATCTGTAACTGCATCCTCACTTTCCTTTTTGTAGAGTGAAAAAAAAATATAACCGCTTTTAATTCTGAATCCTTTCATTTAAATCCTTTTTTAAACGGATTGAAAAAAACCCCACATCTTAGGCAAAAACTGTTCAACAACTTAGTTTTGAAAGTTGTTTGGAATTATGTAACTGAGAACTGTTTTTAAGGAAACAAAATGCCGTGTAACTACAGTTTGTACCTCACCTCTGGCGTTTGAATAAAACAAAGCGAATCTATTCAAGCAGCGGAGAGTTGTCATCCCTCGTGTCAGCGCCAGAAATTTTAAATTTCGTGGGTATTTGGAGCTTTTGAGGCTTTTTTAAGTGAAGGTCCCCCTCTTCTGCCCCTCGCTGGAGGCAGCTGCGGTGC
>NW_010124124.1:0-665 GCF_000699245.1 Pterocles gutturalis
TGGTATTTCGTATTATATAATTAGATATATTTATATAATTACACATAATCTTTGGTATTTTGTATTAATAAATCATAAAATCGGTTGGCTGGTGTCGCATCTTAATTCAGTCTGATGGTACCACAAACTCGGTCGTTGGTCCCCAGGGGAGGGAGATCATCCTAAACAACTCCTTTCGGGTCATGACAACGTGTCTGCAATGAGCAGGGCTGCTGCTTGCCACCAGGACAGATCCAGCGGCTCCGACACGGCTCTCAACAGGTTTGGACAGCAAGTGGCACCTCTCCAGCCTCCCAGGGAGACCCTTGGGCAAAGGGATGTGGGTGCTGGCTGGAGACCCACTCGAGGGAGCATCTACCCAGCCCACTCCCCTGCCCACGGGAGGATCAGCTCCATCCAAACCCCCTCCCAAAAAGCCGCAAGGACAGATGCCGCCTGTCCAAGCCAAGCCACCCGGCAGGGCAGAGCCCTCGTGAGCCTGGGTGATGGGTACACCCAGTATTCCCAGTAAAAACCAGAAGAAAGGCCATGCGTGAGTGGCTGCTGGCTGCCAGGCAGGATCAGCAGTTTGGATGCCGGGAGGATGTCACGTTTGTTCATCCGTGCTCCTCCTTTCCCCTCATTTTCCGTCCGTGCCCGACACACCACAAGCCCACCGAACCACA
>NW_010124124.1:685-5536 GCF_000699245.1 Pterocles gutturalis
AGCCCTTCTCTGAGCACAAATAGCTCCCCAAATCCATGAGGATCACCTCCTAAATTGGTCTATTGTCTGAAACCGCTGACAGCCCCCGTGTCCTCAGGCTCGTTTAGGAAAAGCTGAATTCCAGAGAGGGAAGGCACGGCAGCAGAGATCAGAGACCAGCGACGGGTCCCAGGCAGCAAACAGCACAGCCAGGGTATCAAAGACCTCACGCGTGGCAGGACCATGAGAGGGGACACCATAAATCCTCCCCTGCAGCCATTCCCTGTCCTTTCCCAACAAGCTCCCTGCCCTGGCGCTGTGCAGAGCCGTGGGAGGGTGGAAAGCCAAGGACGGGGTCAGCAGGGCGCTGCCACCTCCCGCTGCACCGCCACTCACCGAGTTGGTCCCCAGGATCTGCAGGTTGGGCTTCTCCGACTCCAGCAGCTTCGCCACCATCTTGAGGAAGCTCTCCACGAAGAGGTTGATGCTCTGGCAGTGACAAGCCATGAGGAGCTGGTCCAGAGCCTCCATGGCAATGCACACGTACCTGCGAGCAGGCGGAGAGCACCGTCACCCCCGGACAGCAGCACAACCATCCCTCCTCCTCCTCTCCCAAACCGCCTGGGCGCCCACCAGCAAAACACCAACCTCTTGGCCAACCCAGGGAGACAAATTTTACACCCAAAAAACCTTCAGAATATTTTTAGATGGTGCTGGCTGCTCCCAGCATCTCTCCGCCCAGCGAAGACCCAGCTGCCCTGGGATGAAGGCTGCGAGGCTCGCACCTCCCCCTGCACTGCCTACGGGCTTCCCCTGCCCTGAACTGGTCTTTATATTTATTCCGCGAGTGAGCACTGGGCTTTGTGCTTTTTGGCATCATCTTGCAGATCCAGCTGGTCCTGGCTGGGGAGGAGGGACAGGAACAGAGATGTGCTGCAGAAAAGCCATGCTTAAAAACACAACAAAGCAACCCTGCAAAGCGTATTCACATCACCCCAGAAGCTCCTGGAATGAGCAGGGTTTCCTCCAACAGCCCACGATGGTGCATCGCCCACACCAGGATTATCCTGTCCCCCATCCCTGCGGGGACCGGGCTCGGTCACTCAGTCTCAGCTCTGCATGAACAGGGATGGGGAAAGCCCAGAACCTGATTCTAACACCGCAGCAAGAGGGGATGCACCCGTGCCAGGTCCCTGGACCATGCACATCCCCTCACCATCCCTCTGGACCACGCTGAGCCCACCCCCAGCCTACCCTCCAGCAGCCGGCTTCGCTGCAAGCTGCCACGGCGCATCTTCCTGGCTATTGATTAAACCACTCCTGCAACACTCCTGCCTCTGAGAGGAAGCTGGAAAACCTTGTGCCCAGTGATGAGCCTCAGCCAGGTGCCCGTTACAGAGGTGGCCAGCTCATCATGCTGCAGCTGAAGAATTTGTCAGATGTTGCTTCGTATTTCCAAAATATTGGAAATTGGACCAGTTGCTCGGAGCAGTTCGCGGGCTGATCTTGCTGGTCACCCACCGCATGCACAAAGCCCAGCAGAGATGCAAACCCCAACCTCTGAGAGCTCTGAGCAGACGTTTATTCCAGCTGGAAATGCCCAAAATACACAAAAAAACCCCCAAATGGTGATTGCACGGAGTCTCACAGCTCCAGCTCTTCTGGCAGGACCATGGACTTCCAGGTTCCAGCTGGTAAAACACAGAAAGATCGGTCCCTTCTCCTGAGGCTGTTGAAATCTGGCTCCATCCTTGGGTGGATTCTCTGGTGTCTCGTAGCATGGTTGAGCTCACCTCCAGGCACCATCACAGCTCTTCCAGATACTGTGAAAATAAGCAGCCAGCTATTCCCGGGTGTGTGAGGCTCCTACCATCTGTCAAACTGGGTTAAAACTGGTCCAGAGGGGGGAAAAAAAAAAAAAAAGGTATGAAGAGCTGACCAAGGAGCAGCAACTGTCATGGATTTGAACCCCTGGCTAGCAGCCAAACACCACGAGCAGCATCGAGCTCCTTTCTCATAGGAAACAAGGCTGAAAACAACACTCTGTGCCCAATATTATTGCAACAGCACGGCTCTTCTTTTGGGAACAACGGGACACGGGCCACCAAGAGGGAAAAGGGACGCTGGGGGAGTTGTCACCTCCGACCTGCCCCAACCATCCTCTTACAGACGGTGGGTTGCATTGCTGCAAACTCAAGAACACTTTCTCCTTTTAGCAATAAAGGTAACAAAAAGATGAGAGCCGACAGGCTTGAAATCAAGGCTATCTTCACCTTCACCACGTGCTCGGCTGCTCTTCCCAAGCCCTGCTGCTGCCGCCAACACCGACCGACAAACGAGAGGTTGATCCAAACCCACTTCAGGCATTTCAAAGTTAGATGTTGAAAATTAGCTCGTGCTCCAACCCAGTTACGTGCCCATACGCACAAGCGGCGGAGGAAGGAATATATTCCCCCCCACGCCCCGCCGAGGCTTGTCTTTAGATGTCAAAAAATTTTTTTGAAAGTCTTTTCTTCTCCCAACGTAGCGAGCCGAGCCTGTTAACAGCCGCTTAACCGCAGAGCATCAGGCAGAGCTTTGGATGTCCTGTCACTCCCGCTGACGGGTGATGCAGACGAGGCTTTGAAGGTTTTCCAACTTTCACACTTGTTAGGCAGGCTGCGGGCTTCTCTTCCCCCAGGATAAAAGGCAGGCTGGGGCTGGCACCACGACGCCGAGCCGTGTTTGTCTGCCGTGGGCTTTGTTCAGGAGACAACACGGATCAAGCCAGGAGTGATTTCAAAGGGAAGGAGCCCTCCCGTGCCCCCCCAGCGTTTCCAATCAGGGCACTCAGCTATTTCCAGCCGGGTGCTGCTCTTCTTGCAAGTAAACACCACAAAGCAAACTCGTCCTGAATATCTCCAGGGTCACCCTGCTCAGCTCCTTGCCCACACCTCGCCAGGCTCCCATCCGGCTCTGGAGAAGCCACTGGGGGCTTTCAAAAGCCAGGAGGATGATGATGGTCCAGAGGGATGATGGCAGCCCTGCTGCTAGGGACAAGCACCATGCCCACGCAGACTCCTCCAGCACGGACAGCGTGATGCCAGGGAAATAGGACGTGGCTCCCAGCTTGCCTGGTCCCTTGTGACTTTACAAGGAGTTTGCACATCCCTGCGTGCTGCCGTGTCTCACGTGTCAACACGCCTGGGGCTCTCTGCAGCGGGCTCACAGCTCCAAGAGAGCCTCGAGCTGCGTACCCCATACATCCCAGCCCTTGCCTGGGTCCCCTCTACCACCCAGTGTCCCAATTTCATGCCAGTCACTGGGATGGCTGAACAGCCCCCCAGCCCTTACCCATAGCGGTGCCGGCTGACGTCTCGGATGAGCCGCTCGGAGAGGTAGGCACCGATGCGATCCAGCTTCTCCGGGGCAGACAGGGCATAAAACGTCAGCTTTTCCATGTTGGTTTTCACCAGCCCATCCTGAAAGAGAGCAGCACAGGGCGCCACAGCCTCACCCCTGGATCCAGCAAACACCAGGAGCATCTCTGCAGCAAACCTTGGCGGCGATGCTAGGGGTCTGGAGCACGCCAGTCCCATCCCAGCGCTTCCCCACACCTTGTACACCAGGATGAGGATTGCATTTACCCTCAGCCGAGGACAGGGGACCCCAGTACAAGCCTCCATCAAGCACCCCACCCTGTAAATACAACCAGAACCATCCGCCAGCCCCCGGCAAGTCCCAGCACCGAGGGGGACAGGGACAGACAGGGACATCAACACCTCCGGGCTGCTGAGGCCAAACGACACAAGCACAACGTGGAAAGCTGCGGTTTTCTGCACGGCTCAGCAGCAGCGTCCTCTCTTGTTCATCTTTGGAGCCAGCTCCACGACCAAACAGCGGCTCAGCACCTCCCTGGATAACCCCAGCCCCACCACCCCCAGCCCCTCTTCCACTGCCTTTGCATGCCGGCTGCAGAAAGGAGACAGAGGTGGAATTTGGGATGCTGGTAGGGCATCACCATCTCCAACACAGCGAGGCAGCACGCAGGGCACCAGCTTCCCCACGTCCTGGGAGCACAAGCAGCCTTTGAGCTCCAAAGCCTGGCTGATGCCCCACGAGACCCTCGCTCTCAGAAGCTGCTTTCCTTCTCCTGCGGAAAGAAGGACGTACGCCTTCAGGTCCCGTCCCCCATCCTCCCACCCACCCAGCACCTTGGGGAAGGAAGCCTGTCCCTCCAGGCTGGAGGATGGAGGAGCTGCTTTTGTATTTCTGCTCACAAACAGGCTTTAAAGGAAAACCCAAGCCTCCAGGCATGGTGGTGTGGAGTCAAAGCATCGCCCGCCTCCCCGGAGCCATTTCTGGGCAGGTCACATCGCATCCCTGCAAACCTGAGCACCAGAGCTTCGATGCGTGAAGCAGAACCTCATTTACCTCTGGGTCCTCGGGGAAGATGTTGTCGACGAGTCTTTTGTAGCGAGGACGCAGGGCGCCGCAGCAGCCGCACACACCTGGAAAAAGAGGAGACAACTGGTCAGCGGGGAAAAAATCCTCAGTTCCAGGGAAAAACCCTGTGGGGAGGTGCTTTTGCTGGAAAACAAATCCTTGGAGGCAGTGGGGAAGCCTGGGAAGAGGACAGGGCACCAAGCTGACAACATCGCAGAGTTTTGCAGCAAAAAAAAAAAAAAAAAAAAAAAGGGAAGAAAACCACAGCTGGGAGGCAGGGAGCTGGCTGGTGACCAGCATCATCTGATGTAGGGCTGCAGGGTTATCTGCTTTTCTTGCCCAAGAAACAGCCCCCAGAGACCAAGATGTCCAAAGTGTCCCTAAATCTGTGACTCTATCTCACAAGATGCTCTTTTGCAGGTCCTCAGACCAGCAACTCTTTCCTCC
>NW_010124124.1:5554-6293 GCF_000699245.1 Pterocles gutturalis
CACCCAAGGACACGCGACTCACACCCTGCCCCACAGAGCCAGCAGCGATCCAGAGAGCACAGGGGATGCTGGAGACAGTGAGATGGAAAAAGGAGAGCATCTTATGAAGGCTATGAAAAAAAAACCAAGTATTTTCCCATTTTTAGGGCTAAAACCCCTCGCAGCAGCATCTCCACAGCGAACGGCGGGCATCAGCCTCATCCCAGCTCAAAGCAATCAGCCCGACCCACCAAACACCCCAAACCTGGCTGCCATCCCCTGCTCTGCTGTTGGGGAGCTGCCGAGGGAGGAAGGCATCGCTTTCCACCTGGATATTTCTCCCTGTGCCACATCCAGGTTCTCCCTCCGCAGCAGCCGGGGATCCCCCCGTCTCCGGGGCCGGCTGGTGGTCCAGGCGGGCTCTCGAGCATCCCTCGTGCTCCCACAGGCACCAAGCATGGGGACGGCTGCAACACCGGCGACTTCAGCATCCGTGGGCACCTCCGCCCTGCTGTAAAGCTGTACCAGCACTGCCCTGCCTCCCGGCCGCTGGAAAATATCTGCAGAGTTTGTTTATTTTTAAAAAGGGTGAAAAAAAGTGATTTCTGGATGCTGCTCCAAGGGCTTTCCACGCCAGGATCCCCTCTGCTCCAGCACAAAGCGTTTTTCCCTGGGCACTGGCGTTACTCGGGTGCTGCACCCCGCGGAGGAGCTGGGTGCCAGCCACCCCAAAGCACCCGCCTTTAGGAGCTCGGGGAAG
>NW_010124124.1:6358-8089 GCF_000699245.1 Pterocles gutturalis
GCTGTGGCGGTGGGAGCCGGCGACCGCTCTCGCTGGAACGCATGAGCTCACGCCTGCCCGCGCCAGCTCCCCACCGCTCGCTTCCTGCAAAGTCCTCGCTTCCCAAGCTCCTCGCATCCCAGGAAAGCTGCCCCCGGCTGCTTTGGGGTCCCCTTTTTGGGGGGTGCCCAGCACTCCCAGCGATGCTGCGGTGGTGTGTCCATCTCTCGTGCTCTCCCTGCAAACCCCTCCACACCCTCCCGCTACCCGATATTTTATTTCTAAGCCACTTATCTGCTGCTTTCCCTCCTCCCTTCTCGCTGCCTTCGATTGATTTTCCTCTTTTTTTACAAAGTACCTTTAATGTGGCCTCTTAATAAATTCTCATTTGCCATTCAAACAACATCTGATGATCTCCTGAATGCTCTTAATCACTTCCCCTCGCCCAGGACAGCCGAGGCAGCGGGATTTCTCTCTCCTTGTCATGCTGCGCGTCCCTACCGGTGTCTCAGCACGGGGCCACGAGCTCTCCCTGCAAAATACCTGGAGAGTTTCCCCCTAAAACGATCCCGTTAGCAAAGGAAGCAGGTCCCCCCCCTCCTCCTGCAGCCTCCTCGGTAATTATCTCACCTCCAGCAATGTGACTTTGGAGTATTTTCAGGATGAATGCACATTTTTAGCCCTGGGAGAGGAGCAAAGAGTCCGGCGGCGTTCCCCATCCACCACCCCCGTCCTGATGAATGGAGCTGCAGCAGCACGGAGCCCATCAATAATAATTGCGTAATTAAATCTAATGCCTTCCCTCTCACCTAACACGACCTCTTCTTCCAGACGCAGGAGATTTTTTAAGGCTTCACCTAAAGAAAGCAGCACCGGGAGAGTGACGAAAACCCAAAGCACCCCCCAGGAGAGGGGACCCAGGGGATGAACACGGTCCGGATGGGGAAGGCAGGAACGTTGTACAACCCAAATCCCCGTGGGATGGATCCCACCACGGCCCAGCAGAAGGACAGGGCTTCCTGCAGAGCAGTGCCTCTGGGGAGACTCTCTGATGTCTAGTAAGAGGGTTGAGCTCCCCGCAGCAGGGCACCGAACGGGTCCCTCTTCTGCTTGGATGGAACCAAGAGAAACTGTCCTGCCCCAAACCTCTGCCTTCTGTTGGTTTTGCCCTGCTGGACATACACAGACACTGACAGGGAGACCACAAATCCTTAAAAAAGCAGAGTAAAAATTACAAAGAAGATTTTTCCTTGTTTTATTCCCCTCTGCCAACAGAGCCACAAACCCCAGCCTGGTCCTGACGCCAGGGCTGATATCAGCCACGTGCTTGGTCTAAACGGGACCCCCCAGACCCTCCCAGTGCCAAACCCTCACACTGGGGCCAGCAACAACCAGCCCGGCTACCCACCAAGGGTCTCAACCAGATATTTTTTCTTTCAGGAACCCGTTTCCTTTAGCTCCCACCCCACTGACCCCACGCACGGCACCGACCGGCAGCATCCCCCCGCGGCACCGACCGGCAGCACCCCCCCGCAGCCACGACGCACTCCTCCAGCCCAGCCTGGCACCAAGCTATTTCCAAAACAGAAAGATGTCACTGAAGGTCACCAGCAGCCAAAGCGGCTTCTTCCTCCTCCCAGTCCAACCCAGCACCCTGGGGAAAAGCAAACCGGGGAGACGGTACCTGCTCCGGCCACGTGCAACATCTCCCAGGAGCAGGCAGGGGCGGTGGCACAGATCCGCAACACGGGG
>NW_010124125.1:0-216 GCF_000699245.1 Pterocles gutturalis
TGCTGCAGGAGACTATTGGATTGACCCCAACCAAGGCTGCACTTTGGACGCCATCAAAGTTTTCTGCAACATGGAGACGGGCGAGACCTGCGTCTACCCCAGCCCCAGCAGCATCCCCAAGAAGAACTGGTGGACCAGCAAGACCAAAGACAAGAAGCACGTCTGGTTCGCAGAGACCATTAACGGCGGTTTCCACGTAAGTGTCACCCCCCCACG
>NW_010124125.1:456-5969 GCF_000699245.1 Pterocles gutturalis
CTGGAGGGGTTCAAGGCCAGGCTGGATGAGGCTTTGAGCAACCTGGGCTGGTGGGAGGTGTCCCTGCCCATGGCAGGGGGTGGCACTGGGTGGGCTTTAGGGTCCCTTCCCACCCAAACCACTCTGGGATTCTGTGATAGGATTTTTATGAACAAAAAGTATGGAAGTCCTCTCGGAAGTTGGTTGAAAATCAAGTTGTTGTGACACCCCCAGAGTTTAACGTCTCACCTCTTCCCTCCAGTTCAGCTATGGCGATGAAGACTTGTCACCCAACACTGCCAACATCCAGATGACCTTCCTCCGCCTCCTCTCCACCGAAGGCTCCCAGAACGTCACGTACCACTGCAAGAACAGCATCGCCTACATGGACGAGGAGACAGGCAACCTGAAGAAAGCCCTCCTCATCCAGGGATCCAACGACGTGGAGATCAGAGCCGAGGGCAACAGCAGGTTCACCTACAGCGTCCTGGAGGACGGCTGCACGGTAGGTCCACAGGCGCCTACGGGAGAAAGACGTAGACGATGAGTTGGGGTTCAACCCGTTGGGTTGGAGGACTCGAGAGCATCTCATAACATCCTTCCTCCGGGTTTTCTCCCCAGAAACACACCGGGAAATGGGGCAAGACAGTCATCGAGTACCGATCGCAGAAGACCTCGCGCCTGCCCATTGTAGATATTGCACCTATGGACATTGGTGGAGCCGATCAGGAGTTTGGCGTGGATATTGGCCCGGTCTGCTTCTTGTAAAAAGATTTTATTTGTGTGTTTGTTTGTTGTTGTTGTTTGTTGTTTTGTTGGTTTGTTTTTTTTTTTTTAAAACCAGCCCAATACCATTAAAAAAAACCCTAAAAAAAACCCCAAAAACTCACCCTAAGGACCTGAGTACTTTCCATACGACTTCTGCACTGAATGGCTGCAACGACCCCTCGGTTCACGCCCGTCCGTCGGGGAACCACCGACCGCCTCTTGCCAACGCTGTCCGGGCAGGCTGCGAAATTGAAAAAAAAACAAAACAAAAAAACCCTTACGGTCTTATTTATTTATTCTCTTCCTATAAGACCTATTTTTTAGGTCAGGTGGAGGTGGGAATCTAAGTGACAGGTCCGATGGTCCTTCCCTGCAAAAATTTGGCAAAATTCGGGTGTTGCGAATCCCCTCCCGCCCCCCAGCCCCTTCCCCTGTGTATCACCAGCAGGAGTGCTAATGTATCATACGTCAAAACAACAAAAAAAAAAATATGGTGCTATTCTTGTACAACAAGTCTGTATTTTTTAACATCAGTTGATATTAAAAAAAGAAAAAAACTTTTGGTGGAAAGTACAAGTCGATGTGGGCTTGGTTTTTTGTTGGTGTTTGCTGCTGTCTGACTCCTTTCTCCCCATTTCTCAGGGTTTTTGGGCCAAATCTCCAAATTTTCTGGAAAAAAAAAACCCCACCCCAAAACAAATAAACCCCCCAAAAGTCAAAAAAAAGGAAGGGAAAATCATCTTAAGTGAAAAATCTTGAAACACCAGGAGCCAATTAAAGGATCCCTTGTCCCATTGCTCGGACACCAGTAAAGGAAACCAGTAAAACCAGTGGGGAGGGAGACACAGAGACAAATCGTCCTGCAAATCAGTACAGCCACGGCCAGGAGCCCCCTGACCCTGTTCCCTGTGGAATTTGTCCCATTTTGTCCATTTAAAAATATAATTTCAGGTATTTTTTGCAATAGGGAGGGTGGCAGCGTTCACTGACATCGTGTAAAGCAGCTGCGTCTTCGGTACCATAAAAAGTTATAAATGTAAATTCTTCCCTTCAGCAGCCTGGCTCATTAGAGGAAAAGCCTCAGTAGCTGATTTTTTTTTAAAATTATTTTAAAGAAAATCAGCCCACGGGCCCCACAAGCATTAGACACGCTCCAGCTTCACGTACCGGCGGCTGTTGCTGGAGGAGTTGATGAGTTTCATGACAGTGCTTTGGGTAAAAGATCGGCTTTCCGCATCCGCTGATAGCGTGGGCACTGCAGGTTTTCATTAAGAGAAATTAGGGCTTTAAAGGATTAAAAAAAAAAAAAACCAAGAAAATCAGCCCACGGGCCCCACAAGCATTAGACACGCTCCAGCTTCACGTACCGGCGGCTGTTGCTGGAGGAGTTGATGAGTTTCATGACAGTGCTTTGGGTAAAAGATCGGCTTTCCGCATCCGCTGATAGCGTGGGCACTGCAGGTTTTCATTAAGAGAAATTAGGGCTTTAAAGGATTAAAAAAAAAAAAAACCAAACCTCTTTTAAAAGTGCTACTTTGGGGCCCTCGTCTCGATTTTAAACACTCACAGCTGGCAGCACAGCAGCAACCGCCGCTGCTGGAGCACCTGAGGGCTGGGATCTTGAAAAAAAAAAAAAAATATTGGCAGAAGAAATTCATTAAAAAGGATTAGGAAGGATTTTCAAAGGAAAACACCCTTTAAAAGACCAAGTGCTTTGCCACACAACCCGCAGGGCACCCCGTGTTATTAGCGCTGTGGCTTCCACACAACAAATTTGGGGAAAAATTTGGGGGAAAGCTGTTCCCCTGCTCAGCCAAGCTCCAGGGTTGGGGTTCCTGCTGCAAGGACCCTATGAGCCCCCCCCAAAATCACCCAGGTAAAAACAACCTCCCCCCCTTTTAAGACCTGGGGATGGGGCAGCAGCTGAAGATGACGACAGGGGTGGGAAAAGCAGCTGTGGGGTGCAGGAGGCTGGGGCACCCCAAAAGGAGAAACCCACAGTGCCAGGATTGAGCCTCCCCAGGCTGCCGAGAGGGAGGAAGCCGAGGAAAGGAGAAGGATAAAGAGCAAAGTTTGTGATTTCCTCAGCTTCCTAAAAAAAAGGAAGTTTGATTCATCATAAATTGGGGGTTTATGGAAGTGTGAGCAGCTCGTGATGGGGATGAGCAGGGACCACGCGGCGTGACGGGAGCTGGGGCGATGGCTCCAGGTGCTGAGTTTTTTGCCCCCCTGCCTGAACAATCAGCAGCAAGAGGAGAGGTACTTGTGGGTAAAAGATGACCCGATACCAGACACAGGGCAGAGCAGGAACCCCAGGATAAAATGTTTGAGGAAGGACAAAGGCAGAGCTCTTCTTCAAACAAAGGACACGGCCCAGTAACGTCCAACTCGGCTTTAATAAGTAAAATTCAGTTCTAGAAACCAACTCCCAAGGCAAAAATGCTGCTTTTTAAAAAAGGGAAGGTGCGTTTTTATTTCACATTTGCACAGAATCAAGTATCCTTCATTGAAAAGCACCACGAGCCGTTCCCCTCGCAGCCTGTGTTTCCACAAACACGCTCACGACCTCGCGCCCAACAGGCAAAGGTGCCGGCAGGGAGGAAACGAGGGCAGCGGCCGGAGCGACCAAATTCCAGAAAAACTACAAAAAGGCAGAAGCAGCGTGAAATCCTCCGAGCTGCAAACAGCACAAATCCGCAGGGAGAACGGCGGCAGGCTGAGCTTTCACAGTTATTTAAGGACGCAGCTGATACCGTCTGTAGGGAACAGCCGGCTGCTGGGAGATGCCTTTGAAACACCAAATTCCCCCAAAACCAGTTTAAATCCCCAATTTAAATCGTTTGTGGCAAGCACGGGTACAAAGCCACGCTGAGTGATGAGTTCCTTGGCTTCAAACCCCCCGAGAGCCCGCAGCTGCGGGGAGAGGAAGGTTCAGAGCCGTGCAGAGGAGGAGGAAGGTCTGATTCACGCAGACCCTTCGCACGTCCCCAGCGGCATCGTCTGCGTTACGAGTGCCAGGTTTTGGTATCAGTTTGCTGTAGGTGGCCTCAGCTGCCAGCAAACAAGATCTGCACAACAGAGAAAGCGAGTTTCAAAGGTTTCAAATCCTTCTGGCACACGTTAGAGGCAGAAACCTTCTCTGTGTCCATCCCTTTTTATCAAGGTCTGCTTTGAAACAAACCAGAGATGCTGCCACTGAACAAAAGTGGAATAAATTCATTGCACAGAACGAATTTGTTTCCCCTGAAAGGACCCAACGCAGTGCTAAGCTTCAAAAAAAGCTGCAAAAGTCAACCCGAAATCTTTGGGATCTTCAGATCTCAAAGCATGAAGCTCGAGAGTCTGGTTTCCCCACCAAAAATTAATTCTTCAGGACTGAAGAGGAAGGCAGGCGCAGCAGGAGCCTGGCTTTGGGAGGGGACCCGCGTGCTTGGACAGGAACAACACCCCCGAGCAGGTTGTGCAGACAGGCCGGCAGCGCAGCCCAGCGGCACACAGAAGAGCACAAAAGGGAGCCAGAGCTTTCAAATATCAAAGTCACTCGCCATCCCTCTGCTTCCCTTTGAAAAATCCCTGCTCCCTTCTAGAAATTAATATGCACAAGAATCTGCCCACGGAAAAACAGCAGGGCTGGCTCTCGGCTGCGCCTCACGTGGAGCGGGACAGCAGAGGCAGCGGGTCCTGGGCGGCCGTGGAGTTGGTGCTGCAGTCCACGTAGTGGTACGTCTCCAGAGCGCTCTGCGTCCTGTGGCCGATGTACGAGAGCTTCACCGACGTCCTGGGAGGGAGGAAAAGCAGTTCAGTGGGGAGAGGACCTGCGACAGCGATCCTTCTATCAAAATCAAAAACTCAGCGGGTTTTACACTCATCATGGAACTCCCTCTTCCCCCTCGAAAGCTGCAGATTCTCTCGGATTTTCGCTCAAAACCGCTCGCTGCAGCAGGCAGAGATACGCAGAGCTGGCGAGCGCAGGCTCTGGAGCACACCAGCACTCACGTGAAAGCTCAGTGTGGAGCAATCGGGCGTCTTCTCCTCCCTATCTGACATTTCCCCCCACTCTCTCAACCAGCCTGGATTAAAAGCTGACGCAGCGAGCCGGGCTGGGGTGCTTGCCAGGCGGTATTTCCTCCGTGCACCCTAAATTCGCAGCAGCAGCAATCCCCTTTTGAGTCAGGAGCCGAGCAGAGAACCACCCACCTCATGAAGATCAGGATGTTGTGTACCTTCACCTTGGGAAATGTGCAAAAGAAACTGCAAAAGACCAAAACCAACAAAGGAGGTCAGCAGAGGCTACGCAGGGTGGCAGAGACGCGTTTTCTCGGTATCTTCTAAAGATATTTTCCTTTTGGTGCCAGCAATCCCCTTTTGAGTCAGGAGCCGAGCAGAGAACCACCCACCTCATGAAGATCAGGATGTTGTGTACCTTCACCTTGGGAAATGTGCAAAAGAAACTGCAAAAGACCAAAACCAACAAAGGAGGTCAGCAGAGGCTACGCAGGGTGGCAGAGACGCGTTTTCTCGGTATCTTCTAAAGATATTTTCCTTTTGGTGCTCACTCAGCTCCAAAAAAACCATGTCACATCATCTCAACAAAGCGGCCTTTCAAGTTATTTCTACTTTCCAGGAAGTTTGCAGAACTTCCAGAGCAAATCCTAATTCAAGCAGCTTAAACCTGCCCTCTCCCCAGCTGGATATGGAGAGCAGTAAATCACAGAATCATTGAATCACAGAATCACAAAGGTTGGACAAGACCTCCAGGATCATCC
>NW_010124126.1:0-7835 GCF_000699245.1 Pterocles gutturalis
GGCCGGGCTCGTGCGCGGCGCGGTGTGACAGTGCGGGTGCTGTCCCCTGTACGGTTGTTTCCCGGTTCCACCTCTCTTCGGTGTTTCCAGCCTGCTCCTCCCCATTGTGGCCCTACAGATCTTTTGTGTGTGGAGTATTTTAGTTCCTGCTTTTTTTTGCCCTTACTCTTTTTTCCTCCTAATTTAAACCTCTGCTTTCTTGCATTCAGTTCCTTGACTCGCACATGCTCATCGTAGTGCAGTTGGATAAAGGATGCCCTCCTCTGGGAGAGCAGCTTGCAGCCAACCATGTTGTAATTTAATTTTTTCAGTTCCCAGCTGCATGGGATTCCAGATAAGCCTAGCATCATACAAACGCATGAAAATGCAGCTTTCTGACCAGAGAGGGGTGCAAGAGCCAGATGAAGTGTCTTGGCTGGTTGGATTTACTTAGTTGGTTGCCTCTATTAAAGTAAATAATTTGAAGTTGGGAAAAGCTTCTTTAAGAAAAGCAGCTGTATCACTGACCCATCATTGCTTTTGGGTTTCCGTACTTGTTTCCTCCTGAATATCAAGTCACAGTGGGATTTCTTCCTGTTCACAGTAGCTTGAGGTAGAACACGTTTGTCTGACACACATGCATGACATTTCTTGTAGCAACGAAATACTGTGCGAAGGATAAAGTTCTGCTTGTAGCTGGCTGAAGGCTGTTGGACAAGCCCTCACAAGATCTACAAACCCACTCAGATCTCTTTGCATTCCATTCAAATGCAAGGTGTGCTCTTTTGATCTGACTCCAGTAACAAGCTAGGCATAGAGTGAAATAAGAGTACCTCCATCTGTTTTCCCATGGATGAGGAAGAGGGAGAATGTCTTGTGGCATATGCTGGTTTTGCTCTTTAGAGTGCTGTTGGCTTATGCTCAGAAGCTGTTGACGAGAGTAGTGCAAAAACCTGAGTGGACTAGAGTGGATGGGAACACATACCTACTTTATACTACAGGCATGTTGATCTAATCTGCTGCCTTGCTTTGAAGTCTCTTGCAGGGTTTTTTTTCAGTTTAGTTGTAATCAAAATTTAGAGCATGTGGGTAATAAAAGCTGTCACATTGTAGTAACCTCATGAATGGCTATGGTGCTGTGCACAGGAGAACCTTTGGTTCGTCTCTGGCATAAGAATCCCTGCATTTCATTAAAAGCAGTGCTTAAAAAAAAAAAGTTAATGTGAATGGGACTTGTAAATGTGGGGATGATCCTAAGGCTTAATAATCTTTTAGACAGAGAATTGGGTAAGCAAACAGGAAAGACTTAGACTTGTTGCCATCTTTTATCTTTTTAAACCCAACAACTTGTTGAGATGTTACAGGAGAATCACTGCCCAAAGCACCAGTTTGTCTTTATGGGTGTTTATGTGCCTGCCTCTTGTATACTTCACAAGCATGCCCTATCGCAAGCAGTTGAGTGGATATAGATCAGTCTTTGTTCTGACTCAGTACACTGTTTTAATACTTTTGAGGTAAAGATTATTTTTTTAATGGTGAAAATGTGACCATCCACCAGCCTTTCCTGACCTGCCACACAACTGATGACTCCCAACTTCTCTTGGTCCTGCACAAGGAAGGACATGAATATCCCATCAAAACATTGCTTATTACTGACCATTTTGAATTCTTGTTTTCTGAGCAGTAACTTGGGCTTTGTTTTTTGGTGACTCTGTAGAGAATACTGGACTGAGGTCAGATATCTGAGGTGTTCTTGGTCCTATGTTAATGGTGAAACTGTTGACTAACATTTAAATGTGTACGGCATCTTCGCTGATAAACCTGACAATTTGCAGGTTCTCTATAATAACACTTTGTACAGAAAATATTCTTAAAGCAATATAATCTGTTTTGTAGGTTTTGTTTCTTTCAGACTAACAAAACCCTCCTACGTTTGCAGAGGGTAAGGCTTTTTGCTCTTTGCAAGAGTTGCAAGTATCTACTAAGGATACAACCTCCAGTGTGGGCAGAGGTACATAATATGACTGAATTAAGATCCTGCAAGGAGGAGAATGGCTGGAAGCAGCTCAGGTCTCTGCATTGAGCTGTTAAAGTTGAACTTCCAAGTTTCTAATCAAAAGCTGAAACCAGATGGAAGTAGTGTGAGAAGTAATGCGAAAAATATGTTGCAGAGAAGAACAAATGGAAGAAAGAAAATGAAAATTTTCTCAATTGCCTGCAGAGTTCCTTCAGAAGCTTTATAGGAGAGTAACCCTGTTCATGCTTCACCTTTATTTTGTCTTGAGGTGCACACAGGTGAAACAAAGTAGAGCCTTGTGGAGCTGAGGGTATGCATTGCAACACTGCTCATGGCAGCACTGAAAAGCGCAGGTTTTCTGTGTTACTAAATTAGATTTAGGAAACTAACAGGCTTTCTGTGATCTCCGAAGGCTCTCTTTTCAGTATCCAGCTGAAAAGACAAAAATTGAAAGCAAGTGTCTCCTCTGCTGGTAGAATTTTGTTCTCATTTATTTTACTTTGAGGCAGCAGGGTGAGTTCTGTGCCCTCATGTGGAAGAAGAGCAAGAGTTAGAAGGACTTGGAGCCTCGTGATCCAAAGGACCAACAATTCAAGAAGTAGAAGGGAAAATAAATAATTAAATAGCTCTAACAAGCAAGATGTGTCCTTATTCAGAGAACAGGAATACCATTCTTTCCTTCTTTGGGGAATACATGAGCAGAAAAATGAACCGGGTGACATTAACATAAGAGTGTTGTCAAAGTATTCAAAAAAATAACTGAGACTTGTGCAGATGCCAAGTCTAACTTTGGCTGATTCTCTTTTAGGAATTTTGTAGAGCAATTTTCTGAATTCTGTTAATACAGCAAGCAAATATACTTTAGATGCTCTGGGTTTACATTGTGGGAAGTAAAGGTGATTTCTTGGTGATTTTTAAGAGACCAAGAAGGTGTATGCTTTTGAAATACAAACTTAAATGTTATTTGTAAATTAAAAGGCGGTGAAATGTTGAGGGAAAGGGGAGTGAAAATAGACAGCAGAAGTAGAACCAAGTCTCAAATGTAAGAGTAATACAATTATAATATTTGGTATTTTTTTGGACTACATGCCACAGTAGTGGGCAGTAGCAAGTTTCTTTGCTGCATCTGCACCCAGCATTTGTAGGTCTGTATAAGCTACTGTTGTGCCACTATTTGTGTCGTAACAGCACACAGCAGCGCGGTCTGTGCTTCCAGCAATGTGAATGGGGCCCACTGTTCAAAATAGGGAAAGGTTGCCCTGTCACTTGAACAAACACGATAATTTGTTGGTAACATGATGTACGTTAGCATTGTTAACTGATAAAGTGATATAGCCCAAGGTGACTGATGGCGCAGGTAAGAGAGGTATGGCAGAATGTGAGGCCTGTGATATATGCTGATAATGGTATAGGATATATGTAGTCCATGATAATGGACGATCATAATGACATGTTCTGTATATGCCAGCCATTGCAAGAAAGATAGTGAGAGGTGGTATGTACTTGTCTCTGGGTTAATTTCTGTAGCATTTTTCCTCCTACTGCTGCTGCAGGTTTGTGTCATGCAGCTGAATGTACATTGCTGTGTTCTTCCGCATGATTCAGAACGGACTGAACTCTTTCCGCTGTTGAAGTGCATTTGTCTTTCCCAGGTCATGTTTCCCAGACTCGTGGTAGCAGTAGCGTATCCTCAAGCCCCAGTTCAGTTATGAAACCATAGCATTTTTGGTCAGAGTGCAATGAGTAATGCTGTATATAGATTGGTTTCACTCTAAGCCTGTTCAAGAAGACAGAGATTTGCCTGAACGTCCATGATCTTTGAGTTCAGGAGGCTAAAATAATCTGTTACTCTGGGTTTTAGCCTGTAACTTAATGCATATGAATTTGCAGTTGTCTCTCAGTGAAGCTGTCTTAATGAGGATAATTTAATAATGCAACTGCGAGCTAGAGTATTTTTCTCCTACTGTATTCCTCTTTTTCATAAATTCTCAGATTTGATGATAAAATTTTCTGCTATTTTCCTCTTACTGTAAAAGTGTAAGAAGTATTTCTTTATCGAGTGGCAAGATACATGCTATTGATTAGGTTCCTCAGATCTCACAGATCTTCGAACCATAGGGGTTTTACTGTGTTCTTTTGTTTGGATTTTAAATTGTGTCCAGATCTTTACCAGCTATTAAGCCAGTATGTATACTGGCCCTCTACTGTAAGCATCTGATTTTGGCCACTGTTGGAAACAGAGTGCTGAAATAGCAGACCTTTGTTCTGACTTTAATGTATCAGATTCTTTTTAAAGGTCTAAATGTATTTTTTTAATGTGCATTGGAGCTACAGGCAGCATGGAATTTTCAGGGAGGACTCTTCTTTCAGTTAAAACATATCTTCTATTTGTTGTCTTTGTGCTATGTGTATTATTTAACTTCAAGCAATTGTATTTATCTCAGAAAAAGATCTTGTAATTGAGTTGAAGGGGTGTGGCATTTGTGTCTCATGGTGCTCTTTATATAAAATGTTGTTTTATATAAATGACCAGTTGTGCAGCCCTGGAATGTGTTTGTGTGGATGAGTAAGATCAACTCTTGATAGTAGCTTGAGTAGGTGTTAGTTTCCAAAGGTGTAAGAAACAGTCTTGTAGAGTGATTGTAGACTGAAACACAACTTTCTCTGAAAAAGGAAACGCATTCTTTGATGCTCTGGAAATAGACTTGTATTCATGTTCCTTTCATTTAATGTAGAAGAAATGAGATGCATTGGGTGAGCCATAGCGGAACCAACTGCCTCACTAAATGCTCTGAAGTAGCCATCGAGGTTTAACTGTTTTTACCCGTTACTCTTTATCTAGGGGTATAAAAGCAGCTCATAGCAATATTGGCGCATCGTATGAACTAGCTTCAAGACCTTTTTGCAAGAATCGTCCCACTATCACTTCTTATGTCTTTGCATATGAGAATGTTGTCTGCTTCACAGAGGCGCTCTCCATGTTTTCAGAGCTGGCGTTGTGTGCTGAGGGCTCCCCCTGCGCGTAGCTCATTGCAGTGCTGGAAGTTTGGATGGTGTGGTCCAATACAGGAGGCTGCAATGTTTATTTGTTTCCTTGTTCATTCCCAGCTCCCCCAGTGTCTTCCATTTATGCAAAAGGAAGAGGCTAAATAGAGACTTAATACTTTTACAGTAATACCAAAATCCTCTTTAGGTCCTAAAAGCTGTAGAAACTGTTTTTGACAAGCTTAAGAAGGCTTTTGGCTTAGCTGCTGTTGGCTCAGAGGTGGTGTGTTTCTTGTCTCTGTTTTTGTTTTCTAATTTCTTTTCCCACCCTGATAAAATTATTGTGAAGTTTAGCCCCTACTTCTTGGCCAAGGTTGTCTGCAAAGGCACCACAGTTATCAGCTGCCCAGGTTCAGAAAAGTGGTCTTGGCTTTAGGCTGTTACTGGTTCAAAATACACCTCAGATAACATGATTTTTCATAAAGTAACACCGTGACATTCTGCTTATTCCATCACACTGAGAAATAAGTGCAAGAAATTTCACTTTGACCACTGGCTGAGAAATTAAATGAGTTTAAACACCAAGAATAAACATAAAATGAAGGACATATGGTTTAAGTACTAGTAAGTCAGTCTCTCGTGTTCTGGCTGTTTATCTTTTGCAGTTGATTAGTCTCTGGTTTACAAAGGATCTCGTGTGCATTCACAGCAAAGATGTGAATGAACGTAACTAGCACTATATTTAACAGTAATTTAATGATAATAGTGAATTAGTTTTTATAATGTTACCTGTGATCAGTGGCAGACATGAAGCTGTCTCCAGATAATTTGAATTGCTCGCATCCTCTAGGTTCTAAGCACCTTTAGGTAACATTCCAGCAAACAGAGAGAATAAGGAAGATGAATAAAGGTGTCACCAGAGTCATATATTCATAAGCATACAAGATGACTGTAGGAATGTTGTTAATGAACTTCTAACAAGATGTGTGTCAAACTTACAGACATCATTTGTTATTTCTATGTTGTACGCATGTGTGCATGTAATATCTGCTATTCAGAGCAATCTGCTGTAGTAATAAGAGGAGTAAAAATTGATAAAACTCTCTTGAAGGGACTAAAAATGCAAGGCTATGCAGCTTGCATAGTTGTCTTTGGGCAAGTTGAAGGCAAAGGCAAAAATGCCTTTGAGAGTAGAAATGTTTTGAGTGAGAAATGTTATACAAATAACTTCATTGCCTTGAGTGGAATCTTTGCAAGTAGAACGAGTCCAGACAACTCTAATACAAGAAGAAAAGGGAAAGCAATAGGAAGGAGAAAAAAACCCCAAGCAACTGTTTGGAAATGCTGTTCCAGAGTGGTTGGTGAGAAGAAATGAGGAGAGGCATAGGCTAGGTTTAAATGTAGTGAACTGAGAAGGCGAAGGCTGTTAAGGAGCTGAACTGTAGCTCGGGGAGTGGAGCTTCTATGTTTGCTGTCTCATTGGTTCTTGTTGCCAGAAGTATTTTGGTAGAATTTTTTGCCTTGTTCACAGTGGAACAATGTGTGGTCTAAGCTGCTATCATAGCTGAGTCTAAAATACTTGAGACACTAAAGGAGCAGGTAGTATTATTAACAGAATTACAAGTTGTTATGGACATAGACTCTCTGCCCACAACCATTATATGGCCCTGTCACTCCTGACTGCACAAAAGGAGCTGTGGTTGGGCTTCAGCTGTTCCAGCATAACTCTGCAGTGAACGGGAAGCAAATCTGTTGCAAAATCTGAAAGTAAAATGTGATTGCAGGTGGAAATGTTTGAGGAGGCGAAACTCCTTAGGTAGCAGGCTGGTGATGCCTGGCATCCAAAGCCAGCTGGAACTCACCAGGTTCTGTTTTTACCTGGTAATAGAAACCATGTACTCTTGGTACTTTCCTGTGGTGGTTTTGATTGCAGTGGTCTCACTCTTCATCTTTTTTTCTTTTCTGTGGAAGCTGCTGTATTGAAGGAAATAGTTGCTTCACTCAACCTGCTGGTTATGCTCTGGCTATTGCAGCATAGCAGAGGTGCTGAGACCGTTTTCCTGCTTCCAGTTTCATGCTGCATTTGCGCTTTCCAGCTCCCAGTCCCCATATGCTTACCTCTAGCCAACTATTTCCTAAGGACTACTGAAAACTAAGATCTAGTGGGTCAGGAGGGAGAGCGTTTGGAGGAGAGGGTTAAGTGATAGCTTCCTTTTCTAGTCTCCCAGTGTACCTCCTTTCTTTTTCTGGTTTCCATTTCTGGACTGTCCTGATATTTGAGCTACACAGAGCAGAGTTAAGAGGTCATGAGCATGACTGCACATTTGCTGGATGCTCAGTTTTTTTGGCCTACAGTCTCTTTGGAATATGACTCCCTGTGAATAGGTCATTCCCTCTGAAACATACAATGATAGTGTGACATTTTTTGAATGTCTTTTTGTAACCTTACTTTCTGTTGCAGGCAAACCACAGGCACATCTCTCAGGAATGGTGTTTGGTGCAGTACTTTGTCTAAACATTTTCCCACTGGATCTAATCCAGTCTGGGATCGCAACTGTCGTGAGAATGCAACAAATCATTCTGGGAAGTATCTAAATTTGCCCCTATTGGTTGAAGCAATGTTTATGCACAGAAAGAACCTCATGACAGAGGAGAGGGTACTCTTGAACCCTGTTAGTAATATGTACTAAAAAAAATACCAGAGCTCCCAATTTATTTCATGGGTAAACCACAAAACTACTGTTGGCTAGTTTGAACAACCCCTGATTTGAATACCGTTGGAAAAAAAGCCAGGAAAGCAATTGGAGTCATCCCAGAAACATTTTTTATCCTCGTAGCCACTTTATTCAAGCAA
>NW_010124127.1:0-445 GCF_000699245.1 Pterocles gutturalis
ATGTGGTTCAAGTACAAACTCAGTCTGTTCAGTCCCTAAAATAATAATAATAAAAAAATTAATTAATGACTTGCAACTTTTCCAGAGGCTAAAGCCTTGTTTTGAAAATAATTTAAACATATATTGTGAAAATACAGTAGCACTTAGGGAAGAAAAAGAAAAAGCTGGTTAGTATAAAACTAATTAACTGTCTGTTGACTAATTCACTTTATTTTCTCTTTTTTCCTATTTCCCCTGCCTTCTAGGTCGTTTCTGGCAAACAAACTCCTAAGAAAGATGAAAGTATTGTATCTAAAGCAATGGAATATGTGTTTGGCTGGTAACATACAAGAGAAAGTACCACACTAAGTTGGTCAGGGTTTGAAATGTGCTGCTGGCATCTGTGGTTAGTTGTATAGGTTTTAATTTTTTTTTTAGGATTTATTGCTGTTTTATAATTATCTCA
>NW_010124128.1:0-20981 GCF_000699245.1 Pterocles gutturalis
CTCGTCGCCTTTCCCTGAAGATCAGGTTCCCACGTTGGCGCTGGATTTGAGAGAATGGGGCCAGAACGTTGCAGACACCAGCCAGGAGGTGAAAGCTGCTGCTGGGGCCTCGTCGGTGCCGCTTGTACCACCCGAGATCTCGCCCTACCCGCCACTGGTTAGTCCAGCTGTGACTCTGCCCGTCACACCCCCAAAGCCCGCTGGTAGGGACAGCGCCACAGCAGAGCTCAGAACCAAGGAGCCTGTGGTCGGACACGTGAAATGTTCTGAGAAGAAAGGAGCCTATGCATTTCTTCTCCCCCATACAATACCTTTTGTCTGTTGAGTGCTTTCCAGTGTGAAAGTTCTCTTGAATTTGTACTTTGGCAGATGCATTCTGGCTCATTTTACATAAATGCTTCTTAGTGAAAGTCAAATCTTTCCTTTGGGCTTAAAAGTGGTACAATATCTCCACTTGTTCTCCTCTTCTTATATCCTGTTTCTAAAGCAGGCAGAAATGTGATAATTTTTTGTGGTTTAAGAATGTAAAACACATGAGGGATATAATAATTCAAGTTCTGATGAAGATGAATGTGCTTCAATAGGAATTTTTTAAAATATAAATTAATGGCAGTGATGATAATGCCTGCCTTCCAAGTCAGTCTGAATAAAATAAACACTTCAGGAGTCTTTTTTTTTTTTTTTTTTTTATTCAAGTGCTGCAGCTAAAGAAAGACACGCCATAGGTAAAGCCTGTTTTGCTTCCAGTAATGATTTCTTTTGTCTTCCCCTGAACTTGGCAGAGCAAGACTTCACTGGGAAGCATGTCAGGAAAGCTGGAGCAGGTGGTCTGGGTTGTTACCGACTCAGTGTCTTGATTGTGCACCTGTGTTGTGTTCTTTCAGATAAAATCCTGAGTTTACGAAATGAAACAGATTTGCAGCGCTTTCTGCTAGAAGATCAGTGTATATCTTACTTGTAAAGTAGCATTTCTGGAGATAATTACATCACCACTAGGAGGGATGAGGCTGTTCCATGTAGTGTCAGCTGGATGAAATGCTTGCAAGCTTGGAAGATGCTGTATGTTACAGGGAAGACGGCTGCACTTGAGTAACTAGAGCATATTGTTTATAATGATAAATGCCTTTCTCTAGCAGATTCAATTCTCTCTCTATGAAAGGTCTTATGTCTCTCTAGTAATTTGAATTTGTCCTGTTAAAATCTGTGCCAATAAGAAAAGAGGGACATAGAATTTCTGAAGACAGACGTACAGGTGAAGAATAATCAATCTGTCTGGAAAAGCAAACGAGAACAAAAGCCCAAACTGATATATATAATTCAGTGCCTGTTTTTTAGTAACTTAGGCTGCAGTTCCCTCTGAGGTGCTGCCACTGCTTTTTTAAAATTTTTTTCTTCCAAGAGAGGAAAAAAAAGTGGAGGAGTTGAAGGAAAAGCTAGAAGGCCACCTCCACAGACACGATGAAATAGCTTAATATTCCGCAATAGTGTGAGGGCAGAGAGGGAGGGAGAATGCATTGCCTTTCTCTTTGTGTGTGAGACTGAAATTCTTTTTCTTTTTTCTCTTTACCGCAAGTTTGAAAAGTCAGAGGTCACTGGCATCGGCGCTCATTCCTCAGAAGCAAGAGGTGGGTCAGGAAGCAGAAAAGGTAATACTTCTGTCGGTGATGAACAGCAGTCATGCATCTCTACTAGTGCGTGGTCCTCTTCTCTGGTGTCTTTCTGATCTGATCTGTAATATGTCATATTAAACATCTCACTTAGTCAAGCTTCCTAGAAAGAAACTGCCTCACGGGCTGGTTTCTTTTAAACCATAACTATGTAATACCTGGCTGTGGTGTCAGCATAGGGTATTCACAGGGAAGGCTATGTTTCCCAATAATATATTTCCAGTGCACTTAAAAAGTCCAAACAGAAAGTTCTTTGGATAAACACATAAAAATGTGTTCACAAAAATAACATGACTTGAGGGTAGCCCCTCTGGGAACAAGCCTGTAAGATTTTCAAGGAGGTCCTATGAAGAAACTAGCAAAGACTACTTTTCTTTAGGTACTTGCAGATACAACGGCGCTTTCTGTAACAACACAGTAGGAGCCATAGTAAGAAACTGGGTATTAGTCATGCTCTGTTTACTTGTCTTGAAAGTCATGGGAGGTTTTAAAGGGCTGAGGATCCCAAAACTGCTTTTGCTGTCAGGGGCGGGGTTGGGAAGGGCTTAAAATACAGATATATTTTTTTGAGACTGTCATGGCAAAGCTGGCCAGCAGACTTGTGTAACAACATAGACTGTTCTTGTCCTGGCAGACATAGATCATCCAGTGCTTTTAGGTCATTGTGAGAGGGGAAAACTTTGGGTAGCCTGCATTCGTCTGTCTTGCATTCATCTGTCTTCTTCTGACAAAGAAGAGAGTGTGCAAGTGGAAGGTAGCACTGTGTAGTAAAATTAAGATATCTGACATACAATCAAGCAGTGATGTATTTCACCATTTCAGAGCTATGCAGGGACAGATTTTTGCCTTATGTTCACTGTGTGTGATGTGCCATGAGAAAGCAGCTTTCTGAAAAGCTTGCATTTATTGATTTGACTTCAGAAACAGCGGCCAGACAGTGAAATAATTGCATCTTGATTATTGCCACTAGTATTTTGCTTCTTGCATGCTTCTGTGGTCTTAGTGGCCATCCTTTGAGCTTATAATTTCCACCTTCGGCAGTGCATGTTTAACTTCATTCCAGGCTCTCTTAATTGTTGATGTTGGTATCTGGCAAATGAAAGGTGTGAAATATGTCCACTGGTGGTCAGCTGCAGCATTTTCTATGCATGAATAGCCGAGTGCAATTACTTTTTTGAGACATCAAGAACACCTTAGCAATGCAGGCCCAGTGTACCATGCAGATGTCATTATTCTGGTTTTCTCCTTAAAAATTTTCAACTGACTTAATGAAATTCCACACTCCTGTTATTATTTGAATTCCCCAAATCAATAGATTGAACAGCGTGCCTACCTGCAGGTATTTTGTATTGTCATCCTGTATTACAAAGAATGGATATTTAAATTATTCTTCAGTGCTACACTTTATCACACTTCAGTTTATCACAGTAAACACATTGGCTTTTTATTATACTAAAGCATTCCAGACATGAATGTATTTTTTTTTCTTGAACTCATAAAACAGGTTCAGCTGCAAGCATCACTTCAGCTCCTGCTGCTCCAACAAAAGGCCTCCTTCAGGTAACCAGAGACTAGGAGCAGTTTTATGCTTGATTGTTAAAGTTACTTTCCAAATTAATCTCTGTTATTTCCTCCAGGTTGCACCTACATCATCAAGCATAACTCAACAGATGGAAACTTCTAAAAGGAGCGAGAAGGCAAAGACTCTGACTTCGTCTGCACACACAGATAATGTAACACAGATATCTGCAGCAGATGGGGTGATAAATAACCTTCAAAGGGATGACTCTCTAGACTATGGTTCCTATGGAAAACAGGCTGAAACTCATGATAGCGATACACCAGCCAAAACTATTGGCAGGTTTTCAGTAATCAGCACGCAAGATGAATTAACTTTAGCAGCGCCGCACTGCTTAAGGTTCTCGGCACCCCCAGATGTCTATTTGGATGAGCTCCCTTCCAGCCCTGATTTGAAGACAGCTGTCCGACGGGTGCAGACGGCCTCTTCTGTCGATGTCCTCTGTGACCAAGGTTCAAGTGATTCTGCTGATGAGCCTTTCCCTCGGCAGTTGGCTGCTGCTGCCCAACTGTCCCCCCCAAGCAGTAGTACAGCCACTGACTTAATTAAAAAAGCAGCTGCTTTTCTGCAAAGATCTGGAAAAGCTAGCTCACCGGGCCTTGACTCACCCAACGGGCAAGGAACAAAAATTCCTACCATCAACATAACATCGTTCCACTCGCAGTCGTCATACATGAGCAGTGACAACGACTCGGAATTTGAAGACGCGGATATGAAGAAAGAATTGCAGAACCTGAGAGAAAAGTATGTTGGGTTGACAAGCAGTGCCAGGGAGGGTGCCTAGGCAGCATCTCTGCATGTGATGAGCAAATATGTGGTTTTCAGAGCTGTAAGGAGTAAACTGGTTCTGGGCAAATCAGGCATCGCTAGGATCTTCCTCCACATGTGCAGGACTTTATGCCTCACTTTATTTGTCAGTTCTGTTTAGAAGAAGAATAATTCAATAATAACTTTTCTAAACCCTGAAACATTTCTGCTGCAACATCCAGTTTCCTTACTGAAAAGCTATGCTGAGATGGTAGCAAACAATAGCCCTTATAATGTCTGTGAGAGTAGGTTCCCATGTGGATGCTGTTTAAGGCGGCATAAAAACAATCTGGATGCCTGCAGGGACGGCTGCCGTAGTGTTCTCTCCGTGTCCTTCTCTGCAAGGATGATTTAGACTGTCAGGTCTACAGACCCATCACTGTTCCCACAGTCTCTTTGACAGTAGCTACCTGCCTGATAGATACTAGATTAGGACCCTCACTTCACTGCACATTGGACCTCCCATCACGTCAGCGGTCCACTCTTGGCGGCAGGCTGGGGAGCCTGGCAGGAGTCTGTCATGCTGCCAGGCCTGAGAGCTATCTGCTTTCAATTTGAACATTTTCTTTCTTTTCTGGCAGGTGATGGGTAAAAAGTAGCATTAAATGCCAGTTTAACAAAAATGTTAATCTTAAGGTGTAATTGTTTTACTGAATACAGGTAATGCATCTTTTTAAAACAGAACGACAGTAGTATGAAACCTTTAAACTTGACTTTATGGCATTGTGAAATCTGCATTATAAGTAAGGTAATGATTCTTGTGCTAATGGCATTTTTATGGGAGGCACTTGGTTTTCTTCACGCTGACTTCCATCAAACTGATGTACGTGCCTCAAGAGTTAACATTTTTGAAGCCACAGAGAGAAATTCTGGAGTAGTTTGGAGTTCCTGTCAGATCTCATGTCAAAATCAATTGTTTTTACTGAGGATGTTGAAAATCTTTTTAGCTCTCTAGGATTCTATCTTATAAATGAATATTTGAGAAGTCAGTCACCACATTTGCCAGGTGGATTGTTATAACTTCATATACTTTTTAGATGAGCAGTTGATTGCTTTATAACCAAAGACTGTTTTGTTTCTTTCTTTTATAACTAATTATACTGTCAAGATGTGGTGCCTTATCAAATACATCACTAGCAGAGTTCTTTATCTTTTCTATTTAGACATATGAAAGAAATCGCTGAACTTCAGACTCAGCAGAAGAATGAGATCGAGGCACTGTACATTCGGTTAGGGAAACCCCTTCCTCCCAACCTGGGCTTCCTTCACTCAGCCCCACCAAGCAGCCGTCGCCGGAGAACCAGCAAAAATAAATTGAAAGGTGGAAAACTATTAAACCCTCTGGTCCAACAGCTCAGGAGTGGAACATCAAGCACAAGTAGGTACACTGGGTTGTTTTCCATCTACCTCTTGTTTGTGATTCTGCTGTGCAATTGCAAGGACTGCAGGAAAGGCACTGAATTTTTATTGTTTTTAATACTTTGACTCAAATTTGTATACTGCAAACTGGTTTTGAAGTGGGCTTCCTTTGGGCCAGGCTTATTACAGCTGCCCAGTGCTGAACTGTACATACCTTGCCTGCATCAGTTACAGGGCTTGGCACAGAAACAATATTCCACTTGAATTTGGAATACAGCCTGGTTAGGTTTTCTCATCCTTTCTCTAAATGCAACTTATTGATGTTTGTATTCACCTCTTAGGTGCTGTTACCCTCTATTGATTATGTGCTGTATCTTGTTGTTTATTTTTTCCTGCATATAAATAAGATTGGATTAAATTTGCTACCCCAAAGGACGGGAGTTAAAACTGGTTCTAAAACTGTGATGGATGCTTTGACCATCTGAAGTAGTTTCAGATTTTTTACATACTTTCAAACAGTAGTACAGTCTTGAGTCATTATCTCTTTGGAAAGCATAAAGATATAATTCAACAGAGAAATGTTGATATACCTCAGTACCTATTTCTTCAGCAAAATTTAGAATAGAATATGAATAATTTTTTTTTCAGTGTAGTTCATGCTGTTATGTAGAGGAGCAGCAGCACATTCAGCATTAACCCTGTATTTCAAACCTGGTAGCTCTTGTTTTCAAAGTGACTGACATAGGTCCACTTAGAATTACACTGCATGGACCTGAATTATAGAGTGTTTTGGACGTTTTTGCTTTTAAGGATTTCAATGGAGATAGGAAAAGCAAAGATACTCAGAGGCAAGATGTTCTGGGATCCATCTTGAATCTCAGCCTTCATGCCTACGGGAACTGCTGCTACCCTTGTCCAAAGAATTTAAGCCTATTTCTGCATAAAATGTCTCAATTCTCCGTTATTTTTTTTTCCCATGTCACCTTCAGTTAGAGAACAGAAATCTGCTCTGTCAGACTGCTACTTTGGGGCATGCTTTCCTTTATGCTTTTTTTTTTTATTTTCCAATTTTTTGAGGCACTGTGTGAAGTTCCCATTACCTTTGAGAATCTGTATTCATGCCTGAGCCTTCTCATCCTTGACCATGTAGGTTCCTCATTTTTTGGCCTTCCTTGGTCCTTCCTCAGGGATCAATGGCAGGCAGTTTCTAATACGGTTGCTGATGTAATTGTCACCTTTCTCTGTCAGATGCTTTTGCTGATAAATCCATGTAACAGATGATTACAAAGGTATTCTGGTGTTAAAACCTCTTTACCCAAGATACCCATGTAGATAGATACAGATATTTATATACAGACATGTATCGATCTATATATAGATGCTATCAATCACAAGTTTGTGTCTTTGCAGCAAGTTTTCATTTCTCTCCATTTGCTTGCTTTCACCTTTCATGTTTGAGAGCAAACCTGTGTGTTCTGCTCAGTGGGTCTGTGCATTCATCTTCCCACTTAGGCACTTGTGCAGCTCTCACTTTATTTCAGCAGTGCTCCTCCTGAGGTCCTGACTCCAGCCTTTCTGAAAAATGCAGAAAATAAACTGTAAAAATCAAACCCACTCCATAAGCTTCTTGGAGAAGCTGGAGCAGCGGTAGGATGTGTAGATTATTTTCTGGTGCAGGCTATCCGTAAAGCCTGGGCTTCATACGGTACTTCAGAGTTGTGAGCCGCTGCTCCTCTTGGTAGCAAAGCAACGATTATTTTTAGGCACAGATTTTTATTCCATGGTTTCCTAGCATTTGCTGTTGCATGTATTTTGTTTGTTTGCTCTTTCAGGTAATCTTTCAGACTCTAAAGACTCACCCCACAAAGACACAACTAAAACTCAGCCTGGCTCTCGCGAAGCAGCTGCAGGAACCTCCCCTGCGCCTGCCACCTTTGGGAAGGCTGTTCAGACGCAGCAGCCGTGCTCTGTCAAAGCCTCTTTGTCTTCTGACATCTGCTCCGGCTTAGGGCCCGAAGGAGGCGATGTGAACGCAAGCTCTGGCCAAGGTGATTTTTTTCATACCAGCTGTTCAGCATGTCTTCCAGCACATGCTAAAATTAGTTTGCTTCCCTTGCGCTTGAACTTTTTAGGAATGGATTTCACTTCTAGTGATATAGGAACATGAACCTTTGACAGTCCAAATTACTGATTTATCTTTAAAAAATCATTGCAGTATTGTCAGAAGAATAAAAGTAAAGTATTCTTACCAAATACTAAGAGTCAGCACTCAAGAAGGCATACTAGTTTCTATGAAGGAGATATCTTTTATTTTTGCCAGCAGTGGCTTTATACAGACACCTTTTCTGGAGTCTGCCTTCCAGATTTCTGAGAAGAAAAAGAAAGGAAACCAAAAAATATATATAGAAGGTCAGGAGATTGTTTTCTTTGATTCATTCTGGGCCTCTTTTAGCCCCTTGGTACTGGTAGACCCAGAGTTCCTCATTATAAAGTTCCAAACCATCTTGGGTGTGAGGGGGGAAAAAAAAAAAACAAAAGGAAAAAAAAAGAAAAGAAATTAAAAAACAAAAAGAAAAGGAAAGCAAACCAAAACCAGAGAACCAAGTTATGTTTCCTTTATCTGAAGGGGCTCACTTTGTGCATGATTTTGGAGTCCCAGCTAGATTGGCCATGTTCCCTAATCCCGACCTCCGATACTTCTGTGTATTGCACCCTTCTGTAGGCTTTGACTGCTCTTGTAGCCATGCATATTGGAAGTTCTAATGATGATTAAAATACCTTCCTCTCATTGCACATCCTGCCAAACTACTCTATAAAATATCTATCTGTTCTCTTCTGCTGTTATTGCATCCTTTGTGTATGGTCAATTAACTGACTCCTCTTTGGCAAAGTTAAAATGGAGATGTGGATGTTTAACTAACAAAGCTGATTTGACTGATGGTATAGGACATCTGATCACAGCTACTTGTACTTTATAAGTGTCTTTGTTTTCTTCCCTTTATATTCATTTGCAGGCTGGACGGTTTTCCACCAAACGTCTGAGAGAGTGACCTATAAATCTAGTAGCAAACCTCGTACCAGATTCCTCAGTGGACCTGTGTCTTTGTCCATCTGTTTGTATTTGTTCTTTTGTATTTTATCACAGTCCATCTTTCTTTTACCCCCTTTTTCCAATTCCATGTTTTATATCTCTAATATGTTTGGCAGGATGCCCCCTTTTCTGAGCCATCTTTTCTTTCTTTTTATCTTTCTTTTAAGTAATCATCATGAACACACCTTATTTATATTAATTTTTCATATGAAAGCTTTTTTTGCACTGCTTTTGGCTCATGCCTGGGCACCAAAAGCATGTGTGGAAGATCTCATCATTTATTATATAGCCTTATGGTAAATTTTACCCTGGACTTATCAAAGCTTTTGTACTTTATGTGATTTATGTTGAAGTAATTTTATTTGCAATGTGGCAAATATACATGTCTGCTGTCCTGGTTCCAGCGACAACAAAAAGAAATCCATCCTTCTGTAGACGAATGGTCTCTTTCACACATGTTTGGACTCTGAAGACATGCATGTAGCAAGCTGATACAATACTAGAAGGTCACTGAAGGGTATAACTTCCATACAAGGGCTGTATTAACACGATATACAGTACTGTTTATATCCACTCTATTTTTCTTTAATTTTTTTCCCCGCTCTTTGCATGTGGAAATGCTGAGACAATAGTGCTCCAGCTAGTTCTTCCCAAATCTGTTGCCTAGGTGGGCTTTTCCCCATGCATCCACTTTAATTACTTTAAGCGAGCAATTTTTTATATAGTCGTAAGCAGCAGGAAGATCCGGTTACTCCAGAGGAGAGTACCATCAACTTTTTTTTGTGTAACCTGATCTGGCTGAAGCACTTTACTCAGATTATTTTCTTATGACCTTGTGTGACCTCTGAGATGAAGTCAATTAGCAGTTCATCAAAGCATAAATAAGTAAAAAGCAATATCAGATTTTCAGATGATACTTTGAAATGGATTCCTAGGATCCAGTATTTTTTGTTTCAGATAATTGTGCACCTGCTATTTGTACCCTATGTGTATGGCTCCTAAAGTAATTGGCAATTCAACCAAACGATATCAAGCTATTTAATTAAAAAATTAAGACCATTGTAGCCAATCGTATATGCTGCTTTTTAGGCAAACAGATTTTGCTTGTACAATAAAGATATGTTGTGCTGACCAGGTACTATAGGCCACTTACATATAACATTAGAAAGGCTAATAATGTTCTTGAGAAAATGTTTGGTTAACTAACTGTTCATTTGCATTAATGTCAGATCTCCCATTGGAGTTCTGCATTGCTTATCATTATCCAAGTGGTACAGATTCAAAGGCACAAGACCACTCAAATACACTCCTCCTAATTTTATGAATAAACAATATTTTTAAAAATAATCTTGATTTTTTTTTGTTTGAGGCCCCTAAAAGTCCAAGCACTTAGGTTCTTGAAAACTGATGTTTACTGAATTTGTTATCATGCAAGTTTTTAATGACTATTGAAGTCATGAGACAATTTTGCATTCAGGGATTTTTTTTAATTTTTTTTTCTGAGAACCTGAGGGAAATTATCAGTTCACAAATTTTCCAATTTGGTATTTTAATGGACACACAGTAGTTTCTTCCTCTGCACATGTAATTCCCAGAAGTGGTTTAATTAATCTTTCACAGAATTACTATTCAGTAGTATGCAAAAAGACTGGGAGATGGCAATTAAAAACCAGCACATTCAAAATGTTTGGGTGCATGGATATTGTGAATGAAACCAAGGGAATATGTAAATCCTTCAAATCGTGAAGTTTCCCAATGCTTAAATAACTCGGCACGACTAATGGCTTTCTGTTCTCAGCCCATATGCTCTCTTCTCGGTTTCTTCTGGGCAAAGTGTTCAGAGAGGAGATTTGCACTCCCCCATTTCTGACTCATACGAGAAGATGGACTGAGTTTCAGGCACTTAACCCTGATCCATCCCAAATCCCTGCTGCTTGGAGAGCACAGCTTAGTTTCAGATACTGCCTGGCACTTCAGTTGCTAGGCAGGGCTCCGCAGCTGAATTCCTTGTAGGTTTTGATGGGGACAGGAGGTTCTTTTAGCTTGTTTTCCTAGTGAATCCAACAGGTTGGTAGCGTGTGTGTGTGTAGGGATGAAGATGGGGCTGCGTGTGGCCCCATTCATCCCCAAGGGCAGCTGGGGCTGGAAGGAGGGACAGCTTGGTGATTCCATCCAGCCGGTGTCCAGAGCAGCCGTGACCACAGGCCTCAGGAAAAATAGTGCAAGATGATGATGATGATGGCAATGACAGCTGGCTTGTGCTCCTTCCCCTCTGGAAGGGCAGTAGGTTGACTCAACATGCGGGCAGAGCCATGGCTCGTGCTCCTTCCCCTCTGGAAGGGCTGTAGGTTGACCCAACATGTGGGCAGAGCCATGGCTCGTGCTCCTTCCCCTCTGGAAGGGTGGTAGGTTGACCCAACATGCGGGCAGAGCCAAGCGTTTGGACGAGGTGCTAAACCTGTCTGTGCTGTGAGCACAAGCAAGGAGAGCAAGTGCTGGGCGCACAGGGCTAGGCTGGGACTTCCCACTGCAGGCAGCTCTATAACGTGTCCCGGCAATTCAGGATCTGGGTCTATTCCACAGGTCGAGGTTTCCCTGGGAATTTTTGTTTGTTTGAAAGCTGTTGGGGAAACGTTGTGCTGGATTTTCAGAAATGCTCTGCATCACAGAATCACAGAATGGTTTGGGTTGGAAGGGATGTTAAAGATCTTCCAGTTCCACCCCCCTGCCATGGGCAGGGACACCTCCCACTAGCCCAGGTTGCCCAAAGCCTCATCCAGCCTGGCCTTGAACACCTCCACCTTGGATGTTCCAGTGCAAGGAGTGTACTGTATTAGCAGACAAATTAGCAGCATGCTTTTAAAAAGAAGTGTTCAGGTGCATTAAAGATAGTTTTACCAAATATCTTATCATAGTTACAAGATCCATCAGATTGAGCACTTTCACAGTGTTCTCCCAGAACAGCTTTTTGAGCTGTTCCCCATGTCCAATATTGACTTTTCCTTTGCACTTTTCGTGGAATAAAATTTCTGATGGGCTTCAGCATAATCTTAGCCTGAGCTCCTTCCCTGGGTTAAATTGCAAGGGCACCTTAGGGAAGAGTGTTTGCTGGTTGTGAGTGGAATTTTCAAAATCTCCATTTGGTTTAGACTTGTAATCCTGTGTAAAGCGATTTTTGTCAGGTCTATAGTAAATACATTGTATGTGCATGTGTGATTATGGAAATGGTCTAACAATTCATTGCCATTTCAATTTTATTTTAGCTTTCAAGCTTTTTGGCAGCTTTTAGAGTGCAAATACATGATGGTGTATTTTTTTTCTGTCCTATACGATGTAATAGCTACTTAATTTCTCAGAAAATAAATCTGGAATTGGAGGTAAAACACTTTGCTGAACTTCTGCAGTCTTAGCTTAAATCTTAATTATGATTCGTCATCTTAACTTTACAGCCATTAAACACCTTGATTTTAGAAGTAATACAATGAATCTGTGAATTAGGTTTGCCAAGTGCATTTTGAATTGAATTTGAATTTCAAACCAATTGTAGCCAATGATTGTCAGTCCCTGCTTCAGGCAGTATCACCACTTAGATAATGTTTATCTCCCAAGCAACATGCTGGAGTGATACTGTTTGGAAGAACCAGCAGTCTTTTTGGTGATTGACTCTCCTGTAATATTTTCCTTAATGTTGGCTCCCTTCACATGGGTATTTTATGAATCTGTCCAGTTATCGCTGTTCTCGTCGCTTCCCCCCACGTATGGGGGCCCCAGGTTCAATTTGGCACCCGAGGTGCATATAAACTTGTGACTCAGTTTTCAGGAAGCGGAGGGATTGGCGATTAAACTTTTTTACATGTATTTGAGCACGTACTGTAATCAGCTGCCTGCTTTTATTTTTCGCAGGCAGTTGCTTTTCATTTGCATACATATTGTGCCAAATCCTACCTATTGCTATGTGCAGAAATGCTGCAGGAGAGGTAAGAAAACAGTATGCTAGTGTTACTGCCACTCATGTTTCCATAATGGGAGCTGCTAGCTAACTTTAAGAGATAGGCAAGGTAAGGTGTATATCTGAGGGAAAAGAGGGGAAGAATTTAAAAATCCAATGCAGATTGTTGAGTTGTGAATGTGACTTGTGTTTGTTATCTGGGCTTTGAGATGAGAAACTAAACATGGTCGTGCTCGCATAAGACATCACTGTAGTCATGTCCTTCTGATTTTCTTGGAATAGAAACCTCGTTAACCGATATGAAATAATAAGAAAATCTTTCAAAGCAATCCTTTGGTTCCTTCTCATGCCACCCATATCAAAACACAAACATTTCTTCTGTCTTTTTTTCCTCCCTCTTTTCTTTACTTTCTCTTCCTCAGTCTCTGACTGATGTCTCTTCTTTCTCCTTTGAAGACTTGTTCCGAGCCTATGTCAACCTGGACCTGCGATCTGAGTTTAAAGCTGCATTTCTGGCACAGTAACATAAAATATTAACTCCAGTTTGCTGTAGAGAAAAAGCACATACATCCTGTATCTTGCTTTTTTGCCCCACTCTCTGATTTTACTCATGTTTTCAAGTGCTTCTTCACAATAAATTTGCCATGCCCCATGTCAGAGATTCATCTCCTCTCATACCATAATGATATTCTTCTGACCAAGTCCAAAATACCTTTCAGGAAATTTGGCACTCAAACAGAAACAGTGCTTATGTCTGGCAAGATCTGACAGTCAAGTAGGGTTCTCGGTACACTTCTGACACTCTATCTATCCAACAGAATATGGAAAATCATGATGAAGGATGTAACAAGATGATAATGAAAAAAAAACCACGTAGTTGGGTTAAATGAAAACTCAGCTACTCTGCTGGCTTATTTTTCTTCACTTGGACATGGCATAAGGGAAACTCATTCACGGTTACTCTCAATTGAAGTTCAGAATCTCACATTACACACAAACCCTACTAATAAAGTATTTGGGAACAATTGGCCTCAGACCTGCAGAACAATGTATCTTTTTGGACTTGTAAAACGGGACTTTTAGGGTTGTTTTACAGTTTGTCGTTGCAGCCAGACTAGCTTGACTTATTCCTGAAAGCATTTTTGGCCTCCTATCACAAACTGAATTGACATCATTTCCTGCATTAATAGAATAGGAATCAAAACCTCCTATAAGGAAGCCAAGGCAATTTTGGGGGAAAAAAAAAACACAAAAGAACCAAACAAAAAAAACCCAAACCAAACAAATGCATCTTTAAGTCCTGGGACCTTCCTTTTGGCATGCTATTGTACTTTTTCAAAGCTTCTGAATGGCTGCACTTTAAGAAAGGTTTGAGCTGTCCAGTTTTTAGACTTCCTTTACTCACCTGAACTGCTGACTTTGTCTGTCCTTTCTTGCATAATAACTACTCTTTGATTGCTTAAAAGTACAGAAGCTTGTCCGTCAGATTTGTTGTGTTTAGTCTTACCTAATTCTGTATGTCTTGTATTGTTTTACCTTGTAGGGTCCACCTTGAAACGACTATGTCTAGGCAAAGATCACAGTAGTAGTAACTATCCCATTTTTGTTTCTCAGTATTTCCTTCATGGCATGGGATGTTTTTTGCTTTTGTTTATTTTTTTTAAATTATTTTTTACTAAAAGCTAGTTGTTTAATAAATAGAGCTGATGCACTTATACCAATATGAAATTAGACTGTAAATTGTGATACTGCCGTAACGATGCATGTGCTGTGATGTCTTGGGAACCACGCATGCTGCAAGACAGTTGTGGTATTCTTTGTGTGTGAGACCGTGCACGCATGCGGCGAGAAAACTGGATTCAGTGTTTGTCTTTCTGAAATACGCACTTTTATATGACTGCAGTTCTCTGTTGGAGGAATTTATAGCTTAAAATGATCTCGTTCCTGTTGAGCTGCATGAAATATTAAACGCTAATTGAAGAGCTTTCCTGTCAAAATACTTTTTTTTTTTTTTCTCACTCGTCCCTTTCCCCCAAGCAAAGGAAAAGGAAATGAGCAGTATTCACTTAAAAGTTATGTTGCAGGTTGAATGCATGATCATTTAAAGGTTATTAACGTAGGACTAATTTGTTTACTTGCTTTCATTGGCTGGTAACTGATTAACAGAAAAAAAAGAAGAATTGAATGTTCATGTGTGCTTCTATAATCATTTTACTGCAGTTCTATGAACTTTTTGCTTGGAGACATGGTCTTTATTTCAAATCTTTAGCTATATCAAATACGATAGCTGAAAAGTTACTTTATATTTTCTGCTTAGGTCAAATTCAGGCACCTTCAGTTGCTGTTCGTTGCTGATCCTGCTGTGTCAGACTTGTAGTTACCAACACATAAAAAAGACAGGTTCTTTTTTTTCCTAATTCTTCTAGAAATAAATGAACATATAAATCTCTGTCAATATTCTTCCTGTCTGCTCTTGTCTATACCCAAAGTTCTGTATCCTTATCTTTGTCTTAAAAACTCACACAACCACTTAAGTCCTCCTCTTTCTTCTGAATATTCATGGTCCTGATGGGGTTTTTTTCCCACAAAATATGCAGATGGCATAAACAGTCCTAACGTCAGCGAGAGAGATTGTGCGTTCCCGGAGCCTTTGAGGCATAGTAGCCAACCCTACTTGTAACCTATATGACAATTAAGTTTTTCCAGGAGGACTGTAAGCTTATGCAAGTAAAATAAATGGTAAATTCCTTTTTTTAAACGTACACACTTTTAGCAAGTAATCCATCCTGGCTCCCACTCTTGTGGTTGTCTCCTCGGAAGAGACTTTGTGAGCCTGCAGATGGCAGCGTCACTGGGACTGCATTTGTTTTTTCTCTCCAAGTCATTAATTTTCACCGAGGGGAAACAAGAGCTAGTGGCTGAGGTAACAAAATGCGACAGAAAATACCACTCCATTGGACTCAGACCATTTCTTTAAGCAAAGGTGTTCTGTAGAGAGGAGGGGGAGGGTTCAAATTCAGAAAAGCCACCATTGGGATTGCAGTAGATGGGAAACTGTTTGAACAGCAGAGTGGTGAAGCAGCGATGCCATCGTCAACTTTCTTTGTGTGTGATTTTCCAGGATCCTCGACAAACAGTCTCGTAACGTGTCCTGAGCCCCTCCCGCAATCGACCCTGCAGGTTCAGGCCAACAACAGTAACAACAAGAAAGGGACGTTCACGGACGATCTTCACAAGCTGGTTGACCAGTGGACAAGCAAAACTGTTGGAGCTGCACAGACAAAACCTTCCTTAAACCAACTGAAGCAGAACCAAAAAAGGCAAGACATGGAGCCAAAGGCTAATCCCATGCAAACACAGAATGAGACATGTGGAGTAAGTGGCACTCCTTGAAGGACGTACATTTTGCTTTGTGTCTGAAAGCCTTTGCACAACCCAGATTTGGAGGAGGATGTAAAGTAAAGTTACTTCAGATAGATGCTTCATATAAATGTCCATATCTTTTCATTAAGTACTAAACCAGATTTTTTTTTTAAATTGTATTTTGGAATAATCTTGAGGGATATATGGGCTTCAATATATATATATATATATACAAAAATATATTTTTAAACTACAAACTGCTTATTAACAGCAATATACAGCAATACTCATACCATTAACCATATGTTGCTTAAGTTTTAACTCTTCCTAAAGTTTTCTTCTTTTTCACGTTTGATATCAATCTTCCTTAGGCAGAACAGTGGCTGGGGCGGGGGCTTGGTGGGGGGAAGCCTTGTTAAAAGCGGAGTGAGTACTGTGCTGAGACGGGGCAGCTGGATGTGTTTCTGTCCCTTGCTTGGTGCACTGGGTGCCTTTGAGGCTATCTGCCTCATGAAAGTAGCATCTGCAGAACTGCTCTGAAAGTCAGCTACAACAAAATGGAAATTTGAAGCACCCCCTGTTTATCCCCTCTTATTTTCAGTAGCAGGAAAAAATACCACAGCATGCATTTGTGTCTGTGCTTGGTGCTTGTTTTCATGGCTGAGCGATGATGAGATGGAGGCAGGCACAAAAATGAATCGAGATGTATCCAGAATCCCAGTTTCCCATTCTGTCCTGCCCTGGTCTGGGTTTCCAGACCTCTTCCTCCTTCTCCTCATGGATGGATGATTCTTTGACAAATAATTTTTGCTGGATTCAGTTTTTTTTTGAAAGACTGGAAATTAGAGGAAAATTAATTTTAAAAGCAAAGGAATAGTGAAAACAGAACCATTGAGGGACTGCTTTGTAATCCCTTAAAACTGAGATAGCTGGATCTGGATAGCAAAGCATTGCTTTTTTGGCATGTAGAATGAAAAAAACTAGCTTGTATGCAGCAGTGGTAGTTCTGTAGTTATTTGTGAGGTGTGACATGCCCAAGCAGGAACCGCACTAACGCGTCTGCTTTGGTACTTGCTGGTCTCTGGGGTAGTAGGATCACGGACTTCACAGAGAAAAGCATTTGTGCAAATTTATGAATCAATTTTGTGTCCGTTCTTAGTCTCCCTAAGTGAACAAAAGCCAGAGGTAGATAATCCTTCTGGGCAGTGATGGTTTAACCCGTACAAACCTGTTCTGGAGTCAGAGACACCTACTTAACACCGTACCAGTTCTCACAGAGTGAGCCAAAGGAGGTGATGGTAAAAACAAATTGAAGATTCGTAGAAAGTGATGGTGAGGGCACAGATTTTGGTCTGTTGTCCCTTCTTACTCTCTTTTGATGTGCTTTTTGCAGCTTCATGTCTCCTTCCCGAGACTCCTGCAGTACCTTGAAGTATTCAATGGGGGAGTTTTGTCCACTTATAACTCTGGAAACAAGAGTGGTTATTTTGCTTATTTGAATCACCTGTTAACATCAGTTTAGGTTAATTTTACTTTCTGCAGCCTTGAGAGGAGAAGGAATGGCCCTGCCTCAACACACTGATTTTAGAGGCTTTAGATCCGTCTAGAACACGATAGTTATTCCAGGAATTAACAAAGCTGGTTGAAGTCTTTTAGAGATAATTTACCAAGAGCTCTGGGAGGCTGGGATTCCCTGCTCTGCATTTCACACCATTCCTTGTTGCCTGGTAGAGGGACAGTCAGCTGGAGACCCCGCGAGCTGCACGCCAGCACACCCGGCATGGTTTGTGCAAAACATCCTCGTGGGCTGCAGGAGAGATGCAAAGGGAGATGGCAAATCTCCTGGCGTGGTTATTGTTAGGGTGTTTTGGCCCCAAAGATGGCAGAGCACGCTGCAGGTGATAGAAAACAGGGCAGCGGGTGTTATTGGAAAGAGTTTTACAAAGGCTGTTTTGGGAGTTGAGCGTCGTTCTGCTGATTGTACCTTTTGCAATTCACCCTAAAGGAGAAATTGAAGTTAAGGGATGAGAGGGCTTCATGATGTTGGGAGAAAAATAGCCAAAAGAGGAGGAAGGAAGCTGTGTGAAAGGCCCATTAGTGTGGACAGCCAGACAAGCGACCCATCACATCTGTTGTTGGAGTGATGAGTTGCACGGGATGGTATACCTGCACTGAATCACCACTGAGTCCACCTTTTAAAATTGTATTGAAAAGACAAAAAGAACTCAGGAAATCACACAAAGGATGGAAAAAATAGCTTTCTAACAGGAAGTGTATAAAGCTCAGGCTGTACTTCTTCAGTCCATCTGTTAATACCATCTTTGTGTTCAGAGACAAAAAATGCCTTTGCAAGAGAAGAATAAGGAGCACTAAACCGAGTTTGAGCCCATCAGAGAAAGTTATAATGAGGTTTTCTGTTGAAAATAAATTTGAAACATGGTGATTCTGATCCCTTCTTTTTGACTGGAACAAACCATCAGGAAACTATTGGGGCAGGTTGTCTCATGTCTTCAGACCGGGTGTTTTGCTTTAGGAGAAGCTACTGCTGGTACTGCGCCATGATCAGAAACGTGGAGCAGGAGGGAGGCAGAGTTCCTACCTTCACTTCTAAATTATCTCTGGAGGTTATTAGATAGAAAGATACCTCCTTGAAGTGATTGAAGTGTTTTTAAGGAGGAGTAGGAGGGATGTGAGTTGTCCCACAGTGCTCTGTTGGCTATAGAACACCGCAGAGAGCTCTCGTACGTGGCACAGAGGCCAGGCACGTGATGAGCATCCTCCTGGGGTGGGAGTCGAGGGCTTCTGTTATACAAGGTATGATGAAGAAGGCGTCAAACCAAATGGCCCCTTTCTACTTTGTGTTCACTTTTTTTTTTCCATCTGTAGGCCAAAGGAAAATTGCAACAAATCCTTATTGGTTAGGGATAGAGTTATTTATTTTTTAAATTTATTATTTTCTCTTACTGTCCACCTACTGTTACTAATATGCAGGGTAGTTGAGTGGCCAATTTCAAGTCTTCTCTTTCACCCTGGAAACAGATGGCTAACTTTCCTGAGTTACCTTTTTTCTCGAGATGCTTCTACCACCCTCAGCAAATTGTTTGCTGTACGAATACAATATATTATTGGTACCTCTTTTCAAACTAAGTGAAGGCTACTCTTTAAGCTTGGAAATCAGCTCAGAAGTTAAATTGGTGGTGGGTTATAGTATGAGTTAATGGTTTTATTTTCATCCTCTTTATAATCAGAAGCATAGAAAGCAACAATGTAATTGGGATGCAAAGGAAGGCTTTAAATTCTGCTTTTTTTCTGTGGATGTTCCCTGTCAGTTTGACTGCAAATCCTGCGAGAAACATAGTACAAGGTTGTGGGGGAACCATCAGCTATCCAGTTATGCCAGAGGAGCATCAAATGTTTTATTTAAACATGGAAATACATGTGGATTCTAATCACCAGTAATTTGAAATGTAATAGCACATATTAGAAGAATTGCCTGATAACAGTTATTCCTCTTGTGCTTGTCTGTGTTGAAGGACGTGATGAAATAATCCTTTCTTACAGGTAATTGTGGTTACCACCAGTCAAGGAATACACCTAGGAACATGAGCTGCCTTGTGTGTAGAGAGTCCTGACTATTGTGTAGTGAAAGGCATTATTTGGAGATGCCTGGGAATAAAGGGCTTACCAAAAACATGCTTTCTAGTCTTCATACTGTTACATAGCTCCATGGGTTTTAAAGAAAATACTATTACCCAAAAAAAAAAGCTGTAAACCTGTTCCAAGTCTGTAATAAGGTTGTTTCTGTGAAGCGTGCAGGTCTGTGTCAGTCGGTGACGTGTGCTGGGCTTCAGACACTCCCAGTAATAGCTGCACATCTGTTTGCATTTAGTACGTCTTCATTTTAATGAGCTGGCTGCCTGGGAAGCAGGCTTTCTGGAGATAGCCGCAGATGCAAAAACAGAGCAAAAGGACTATTAACACCTTTTACTATGTCTTCCATCTCCTCTGGATTGGAAGAAAAATTAAAAATAGGATGAATCTGTGTTTGAAGCTATTCAACGCTGCCTTCTTTGTCCAAATGTCAAAATAGCTTTCCAGGAACCTGGAAGAGCACAAACGCAAATCTTCAGTAGCGCCTAATAACTTTGGGTTTTCAGCACGCTGGAAAAGGGTGATAAAAAAATGTGTTAGCATCCTTGCCCTGCTTGTGTTGGCAGCCAGCTCGAACCTTGTCCTGTGATTCAGCCGCTTTTGTTTCAGTGGTAGTTGGACCATACAAAAGTAAAACAGTAATGCTAATAACAAAGCCATCAAAATGTAGCTGGAAGAAAAATAATCTCAGTCCTTCAGGTTTTGAATGGGTTGTGATAGTTATGGTGAACTTTCACAGCTGAATTACACAGTTTCACCTGTTCTAATGCAAAACCATCAACATTTGTAATCATAGAATAGTTTGGGTCGGAAGGGACCTTTAAAGGTCATCTGGTTCAACCCCCTGGGCCATGAGCAGGGACATCTTCAGCTAGATCAGGTTGCTCAGAGCCCCAACCAGCCTGACCTGGAATGTTTGGAGGGATGGGGCATCTACCACCCCTCTGGGCAACTTCTTCCAGTGTTTCACTACCCTCAGCATAAAAAATTCCTTCCTTATATCTAGTCTAATGTTTATAAGTAAAAACACAACTCTTATCCTTTCACAGTACCGTAGCTATGAATATTGCGAAAGTGGCACTTCAGAGCTTGCTTGGTAAAGCGTAATGACAAGGGCAAGAATTTAAAAAAGAAGTCCAAAGGACAGATTTTTAATTTTTTTTTCTGAACTACCATAGCTTTTCTCTAGTGATGTTTGTTCCATTTTTCCATATGTTTTTGTGTATATTCTGCTTTGTGTATATATTATTCTTGGTTTCTAAATGACTGTGTATGATTAGTTGGGGGAATAGGAATAAATGGCAGCAAAAGGCAGGCGTTTGGGGGAGCAGGAGCAAGGGGCGGCTCTTACCTGGCAGGGACTTGTACACGCCCTTGGGCAGAGGCTTATTAGTGCAGGGAGAGTCTGGCAAGCGCAGGAGAGGAGGTGGCGTGAGCAGGGGTCTAAAGGCAGCTGGCAGAGATGGCACGGTAGGTGTGCGTTCGGTCAGTGCATTGTTTCTATAGGGGAGGCCA
>NW_010124128.1:21009-22469 GCF_000699245.1 Pterocles gutturalis
GAAATTTCCCATATAACATAGGATACATTTTAGGATGCCAGCCCAGTCTCCTTTCCAAAAAAATAAAATATCTCTATTAAACATCTCTATCAGACATTTTTACATGGTGATGACAGCCATACATTTTGCAATGCCTTTGGTAAATTCGTTAGGTTTGAGACTCTGTCTGCCTTATCAGCCTGCTGGCGGCCGGGGCAGCTGGCTTTACTAGGCAGGCAGCAGAACAAACAGAAGTAAATTAATATTGTAATATTAAAAATTAAGTAATCCACGGTTGACAAAGTCATATAATCAATCTCATTCCTTGTTGCTAGTGTTGCATCATCTAAAATTGAATTAGGAAGGGAAAAAGCCACTCCTGCAGGAGGATTAGAGTATTTTAAATAAGCCCCAAACACTTGTCCTGGATGACTGCAGGCTGTGGTTATAAAGATCTTTTGTTTTTCAGTGATCTCTAAAGCTCGATTGCTTGAGCTGGATTGCAGGAGTCTGATACTGTACCACTTGTTTTCAGTTCCCAAGAGAACTTCAGTAGAAAAGAAACAATTCACACCCATATCTTCAGGCTGTGGGTAGAATACCAAAGCCCAGAAGATGCTGTGGAAGCTGCAGCCCTGTCGCCGCTGGGATATTGTGTGCTGTAGCTGATGCACATTTTGGAATTGGCAGAACTGGCACCTCTCGAACAAACGTGCAAAAATGCCGAGGTCATAGCAAAGAGGAGAGGTCCTCTGGGCAAGCAGCGAGTGACAGAGAACAAATGTCTCTTCTCAGCACAGAATTGGCCAGGAACTTAGGGGTTCCCAGCTTTGCTTGTGAGCTTCAGCCCCCAAGCAACTGCAGAGCTTGTGCACGGGGGTGAAACACCCTCACGTGGGCGAGGTGCTCGGCCGCGCTGTGTGTCGCCGGGGCTTCCTCTGGTGTACCTCCATCAAAACGCCAGCCTGAGTGGCTGAGAGACCAGGCAGTTCTGTTTGCAGCCAGGACTTCGACCCCAGGGTAGGTGCACACCCTGTCCATCGCTGCGGGAATGACTGTGTGCTTCCTTCGGAATTTTGTGAACAAAGTGACTTGCAGTCTCGTGGCTTTCCTAGAGCTGGGACATCCGTGACTCCTTGTGCTGTTTTGAGGACTAGTGCACATTGGTTTTGATGTTGTGATAAAGGTGGAGGAAGCGATCTTAAATCGGTGACGTGCATTTGTCACGACGTGAACAGGTTTTAATAAGTATTTGATGTTTCAGTTGGCATCCACACGCAGGAACAAATGGGTTGTTCCGGCCTCCGTTAGTGTTGAGTTGTCATAGCTGGTTAAAAGATGATGGGTAAAAACTGGCTTTGATCAAGAGACTTGTATCCAGGGGAAGACACAAGAGCCAGATGTCTTGTTGCTTCTTAAAGCGTGTGTTTTGCTCCCTTGAAGTATGTGATGAAGGTGGAGGAAGCGATCTTAAATCGGTG
>NW_010124129.1:0-318 GCF_000699245.1 Pterocles gutturalis
GGTGGAGGCACCCTGGGGAGGGCACAAAGTGGAGGTGACGAGGTGTAAAGTGAAGGGAAAGGAGGCGGAGGGCACCTAATTCTAGGTGCAAAGGGTGTCTGGTTTCCAAACTTGCTGCCTCTTGTCACCAAGGGGGGTGACAGCAGAGTGACTCTGTGCATTTCAGCCCAGGGGCTGGATGGGACCCCAGCACAGGGACTGGGCTGCAGTGGAGCAGCATGACAATGGTGGGGACAGGAGCACAGGGTCTGTGCAGCTCTGAAAAGCCAGCGCTACCCCTCCTCCTGGACATGGGTCCATCTGCCCAGCACCAGTGTG
>NW_010124129.1:341-661 GCF_000699245.1 Pterocles gutturalis
GGGACAGGAAGGGACAGGAACACAGCACCGGTAAAAAAGAGTGGGAAACCAGACAGAGCCCTGGGAAGCCTTGGGCTGATGCTCGGTGTAGGGACAGGGCCCTTGAGCTCCGTTAAAGAGAAGCACCTTCGGGCGGGGAGAGCCCAGCTCTGCCATCCTCACAGCTCCCTGCTGCGAGGTCCAGGGCCAGGGGACCCCCAAAACAGCCTGGGACACCCCTGTCCTCCGCCAGCAGGGCTGGAGAAGGCTGGGCAGGGCTGAGCAGCAGCACTCCAGGGTGCTCTCTCTTTAACCCCTCGGACTGTGCTCACCAGATCGCT
>NW_010124129.1:712-944 GCF_000699245.1 Pterocles gutturalis
GCTGTTAATGCAGCGCAGAACCCTTACAGCCGCCCCCCTGCCACCAGGGACGGCCAAGCCAGGCCAGAGAAAAGAAAACAGAAAACATAAGCCATGTTAGAGGAGTTTGGGGAGCAGGGCACACGTGCCCGGCGGCAAGCGCCGGCCAGGGCGGGCGGGCGGTGCGGTCCAGCAAGGCGCAGCGGGAGCGAAGCTGGCAGCTGTGTGGTGCAAGGCATGAGGAGGAACCTCA
>NW_010124130.1:0-1557 GCF_000699245.1 Pterocles gutturalis
CAGGTAGCTGGCATTCCCACCACCAAGCCTGCTGCCGAAGAGCAGCACCGTTTGCCACCCTCACCCGGTCCCACAGCCAGAGCCACCCACACACTAGTATGTCTGATGCCTCTTTTTCACAATGCTCTGAGCCTTTTGCAAAACTTTTTTTTAAAATAAATCTTCCCTAACTTTTGAGAATAATTATTTTACCAGTGATTAGCTGAAGATATCCTTAGGGCAGATGCTACATCAATTTTGTCTTTCCCAAAGTAGAAGACCAAATACAAGGCCAGAAACACTTTGCTCTTCCTTCTTTTTTCCCCCTTATCTATTGCAAAGTCTGAGTCTCACTTTCTATGAATGTAATTCTAACATTCCCAAAACATGTTTTATAACATCAATGCCTATATACGGTCCTAGCAGATCTATATGGATAATTTATTTAGCACAATTTATCTGTAAAAAGCTGCTGTAGGTCAAGTTTAAAATAATATTGAACTGCTTTTTTCCCTCCACACATTTAAATATACATTTTTTTCCTAATAAAATATATACTGGTGAAACATTTGAAAAAGCCTGCAAGTCTGCATTACATTTATCCTCTTTTCCTCTCACCAAATCAAAGAACCACAAGCTTACTGTCCTGCTGCCACATGTAACTACTGATGTGAACAAGATGGCAAGCACTTTGCCAAAATCAGTCTCAAAAATGACCCATGGGGCCAGTTTCTGTTTATTGTTAATATTTACATGAGTCTTTTTGAGCTTTCTGATTCTTCAAGCTAGACATCAACAGAATTAGGAAGAAAAAAGCTATGAATTCTGGACAAGGCTGTCCACAGCTACTAGTACTGCTGAGAGAGATCTGGAGACTAGAGGCAGAAACACCTCTGAGATGATCCTCTGCTTCCTGCCAAGGTGAGATATTATAGCCCAAAGAGTGGAACTTGCAAATGTTAAGCTATAGTTTCTATGGCATACATGAGCCAAGAGGTCACAGCACTGTAAAGCACCTTCCAGGGTCTTCCTTGCTATTGCAGCAACCCAGGAGACAAACACCATGGTTCACCTCAGAACTGGTTGGGTTTTCGTCTTTCTCAATCCATCCAAAACCTGCTTCAGAACAGGGAAGGCACAGAGCTAGCTCATCTTGTCCTCTCCACTCCTGTCTTCCCTTCATCACCATGTCCTTAGACCAATTTTGCAGGGCTGCATTAACAACAGTACCTGTGATAGCTAGTTCAAAGTTGTTTTGTCTATGCACACATGCTCCATTGGAGAGCATCCACGTACAGCTCTTCAGATGGGTGCTCTTTCCATTTCCCTGATCATCCTACAAGTCTGTCTTTGTCTCTTGTTGATGTGAGTACATCCATCATGAACAGAGCTGTTCCAAGTGTTCTTGATATGGTCTTGCTCATATCTTCTACAAGGACAGTAGTATTTCTCTGTCTCTGCCGAAATCTCTACAATTTGACTTACAAGGATAGCTCAGTCCCCTGTAATGAACAATACAGCCCCATTGCCATTCTCTCCATCACTTGTTTACAGCTAATGAAGTTGGACTTAGTTGGT
>NW_010124131.1:0-1166 GCF_000699245.1 Pterocles gutturalis
CCCCCAAAAACTCCAGTTCTTTTTTTTTTTTAAATTAATTTTTAACTCACTCTTCCCTCTTATCCCAGTAAAATCTTTTGATCTTGTCTGTTGTGTCTGAGTTGTCAGGTTTGTTTAGGAAGATGTTCTCAAGCTTTTTTATTCTCTAAATTCTAAATTTTTTTGTTCTCTAACCAGGTACTCTCAGTGCTTGGCTTTTTTTCACATAGAGCTGACAGGCTTTGTCTCTGCTTGTTCTCTTTGTTCTTTATTGCAATTCTGTGAATTTCTCTCTAGGTGGTTGCTTTCTCTTTAGCTACAATAATTTGCTATTTAATGTTTTTAATATAATTTTGGGTTTTTTTAACCTTTATATGCAGTATAATATTCTATGATTTCCTTTAAGAGTATTTTCGTGGGTTCATACTCTTGGTTTAGCAGGGAGAAAAATCCCATACCAGCAAAATGACTAGTTAGAAATTTTAAATCAACACACATTAAGGTGTGGAGGGAAAAGCTGTTGTAACAGTCATCCTTACAGTCAGGCTTTTTTTTGGAAAATTTTATATTTTTAGAGAAGTTTTACTGAGAGTAGAACTCAACAATCAGCAGTTCCACCAACAGAAGAAAGGCAAAGACAGTTGTCTGTAATGTAAGAAGCAATTACTCATCTTCTGGTGCAGTTCCTTTGGTTTTTTTTCACTGTATGGATTAAATGTAATTTTCATTTTAATTCTGTAAAAATGTCTTTCACATGTGGCTTGAGAAATAATAAATAATGCAACCTTACTTCTATTAGGAAAAAAAAATCTATTTGAATACATAAATGTAGACTACCTGGAGACTGGTTCTCTTTCTAGGCTTTTAATTGACAGCTGAGACACTCACAGCACTTGTTTTTTAAAATCTGGAGGGTTTGAAGTAGGGTGTTCTCACACAAGGGTTGTTTTTGACTTCTCCTGTTTCCTGCCAGCGTGCAAGGTTGCAGGCTTTTACCTTACTGTATAAGCATATTTATTAACCAAACTTGAGGAAAACCCGCTTTTCTTACTGGTTAATTGTTGTGATTTTAAATCCAGCTAGTGGGAAAACACCACACAGCTGCTCGCTCACCTTCCCACCGCTTAGGGATGGGGGAGGGAATAAAAGGGGTAAAGGGGGAAGAGACTCGTGGGCTGAGATAAGAA
>NW_010124132.1:0-671 GCF_000699245.1 Pterocles gutturalis
ACGGCTGGGGGCAGAGGGACAACTGTGCGGGAGGGAAGCTGTGAACGGGCAAACGTGTCTCCTGGACCAGGGGGATGGAGCTAGAGCTGATACTGAGATGTTTTCTCCGTCCTTGCTGGGGCAAAGAGCAGAAGGAAGCGGTGTTTCTGTCTGACCAGCCTCTGCCCCCGCAGCACCTGCCGGGCTCCGCTGCTCCCAGCGCTCTGCCCCCAGCCCAGCCAAGCACCAGAGTCCCCCCCCCCAGCCCCCCTGCTCTCAGGGCAGAGACCACCCACCTCAGTGCCCAACACCAAATTACTCCATCTTGCCGATGAAAGCTGATGGCAGTCCCTGAAGAGGCAACGCAGCAGTTTGGGTATTGGGGCTGTCACCCTTCAGAGCTCTGCCACAGCCATCGCGGCGCACGGCCACCAGCCACGTCCCGGGGCTCAGCTGCTCCTGCGAGCTGCATTCGGGATTTCTGTCCCACAGAGCAGACTCAAGAAACAAGAGTCAAAAAAGAAAATCTGATCCATCCATCCCACAATGAAACCAACCCCAGGGGCTCGCTGTCTCCTCTGTTCATTGCTGTTCTCTAGCCACCCTCCTAACGGGTTTGTCAACGGCAGGCGCGCTCCCCGGGGGTGGCTGTACCTGTATTTGGAGGTGTGGGAGCCCAGTTTACTCTGCAG
>NW_010124132.1:720-2736 GCF_000699245.1 Pterocles gutturalis
ATCCCATCACCTCCCCTGCGGCTGGGACACGACCTGCGGGGAGGGGACACTGTTACTGGGACCCCAGGGAGGCTTCTGCTCGTTACACGTGTGGGATAAAGCGCTGGGACACACTGTCTGCATCCTAACGCCAATACGAGGAAGAACCTCAGAGGAGGGGACACCCAGGGGTCCCTGATTAAACCTGGTGCTTGGAGCAGAGCTGGCCGCGGAGAGGAGGGTACGGGGACCTCACAGCTGGGCTTGGAAAGTACCCGACCTCCAGCTGGAGCTGCTGCCTGCACTTCTAGCACCCTACACCTCCTCTTACTCCAGCATCTATGCTGCTGTAATCCCCGCAGGTCCCAGTCTCCCCAGTGCTGGATGCAAACAGCATCAGACTGGAGGTGGCTGGTGGGACTGCGTCTCAGACCGAGATTCCTGCAGCCACGGCTGCCCCAAATCCACGGGACCAGCCCGACTTGATGCAAAGCTCCACCTGGCCTTCCCCCAGGCTGAGGAACACTTTGGGAACAGCAGCTGGTGTCCAACCCCCAGCTCCAGGCTCAATAAAACCATCTCACTAACCCAGCCGCATGCAGAAAAAATACCGACAGCAGCCGGCCCCGTCCCGGGCATCCCTCACCTGGCACCACGATGGCCGGTCCCTGCGCGAGCATCCGTCCGTGGAGCAGGGCTCGGACACGGCAGCACCTCTGCCCCGTGTCCCCCGGGGTCCCAGACCGAGCAGAAACCAGTTTCGATGACCGTGAATTGCCACGTACAGCAACAGCTTCCTCTCAGCTCAGGACACACTAACTGGATTTAGTCTGTGTGGGGTGTGCAGTGGTGTTCCCCTCCTCTGGGTCAGTATTTTGTTACTAAAAATCACAAAAAAACCCCACCTGCTTGTTCCAGCAAAGAAAAAACCTGCTTCGAGGCTCTGCCCACAAAGACCTGCAAACCAGACGCTGGCAGCGCCCAGCAAGAGGGGCTGGGTTCCTCCAGAACATCCCCCTCCTCCCTTCACCCTCGCGGCTTCTGCGATTAGGGATTAGCAATGCCCGGGTAATCTCTGCATGTCCTATCCCATAGATCTCACAGCCGAGAGGCAGCGGTAATTCGGCAACTCGTTTCCCTCAGACCCAGCATCCCAATCATCTCAGCTCGTCAGCATCAATCGCGACTTTGCCGACAGGAGAACTCGGGAAGTTGTTTCTCCTGCAGAACAAGATTCCAGGAAAAAGCTACGATGGAAATTCTGATTTTTTTAATTACGGCGATTACCCCGTTTCCCAGCCAGCAGGGAGTTTCCCCACTCCTGCGGTTACTGCACGCGTGGGATCATCCCGACACGTCCCTCGGCTGGATGCGGGCAGGGAGTGACAGCGGCCGCGGGGAAAGCAGGAGCTGCATCTGGTGCTCACTGCCTTCTCCTGCCTCTTGCCTGCTGCAAAAAAAGGTGTGTTTCTTCCTGAATCCCGAACAAGAGCAGTAGCTGCTCGGGCGGGATGTTCCCCCGAGGTTTTGCTCTCTGGCCGGTTTTGCTACACGTGTGCCACAGTCCCCGCCCGTCCCAGAGCTCTCTGATCCTGAACCTGGGGATCCTGCGGCACTGACCCCAAGGCTGCACCCCCACAACACTGAATGTCACGCTGGAGGGTCTCCTCTCTGCCCTTCCCCCAAATGCATTGCTGAACAGAAATACAAAATATTATTTTACTAAATTGTTTTTAAAAAATAGCCCCTACTGCTGCCTCAGCACCACCGGGAAATCCAGACCAAGGAACAAGGCAGTGACAGTACCCGGGGCAGTGGGGACACAAATCACAGCTGAGCCCTCCCCCGTTTTCATGGGGTGTTAAACATCCCCTGGAAGGGGGGTTCAGCCACCTTTGGGGGGGTACGGGGGCAGCCTCAAGTCCCTATAGCCAATGGTGACCCCACGGCAACAACAGAGATCCCTATAGCTGGAACTGACCCCACGGCAACGATGCTGGTCCCTACAAGCCGACAGTGACCCCACAGCAATGACAC
>NW_010124133.1:0-863 GCF_000699245.1 Pterocles gutturalis
CTCTCCTCGGGAAGCGGATTGCCTGGTTGCCCTTTTCCCCTCTCTCGTCCCTTCTGCTGCCTCCCCGGCGGAGATCGGAGAGCCCCGGGGACAGCGCGGCCGGGAGCGCAGGCGACCGGGAGCCCGTGGCAGGGCACAGGTCTCCGTTCGGGATTTAGGGCAGCCCCAGAGGTGCCCCGCTAGGAAGAATGGGTAAGTGGGGCTGGGAGCTGCAGGAGGGCTCAAGTGCTGTCAAGAGAGGGGGAGCACCCGGGCGCCGTCATGTGCCGCCACAGCAGCTCCCTTATTGACTTTGCTCGTGTTCCTACAAGTTGTTAGAACACGTTAAGGGTCAGGAGCAGGGAAGAGAGAAAAGCTAATGACTGCTCGGTTTGTTATTAATGTTATTAGGCGAGTGCGAGGCAGGATCGCAGCCGAGTGGATGGCTGGAGCCTGTGGCACGTTGTATATTATTCCTGACACCGATCTTAGCAGTTAACATTTTAGCACGTTTGTTTTACAACCTGGTGTAATTGTGCTGTTAAAGGAGAGGCGCTAACAGCACCAGAAACGGTCTTCAAAAAGTTAGTCGCTACTCAGAAGCACCGCGTTGCCCTTGCCTCTTCCAAGATGCAAAAGAATTTCCTCAACTACTTTTCCTTCCTCCCCCTCCCCCACGTCTTCGAAAATGTTTTTCTTTCCTTTTTATTTTCTTCACGTTCCTTTTCCCCGTGGCAACAGAGCTGACTTGTCTGTTGGGGCGATCTCGTTTTTAATCTCTGGAATGTGCTTTTGTTGAATATTATTGATGCACAGTATAGAGAGTTCCGACATTTGTTGCCATGAATTTTCTTTCTTTCCTCTCTCTTTTTTTTTTCTCCTTC
>NW_010124134.1:0-1875 GCF_000699245.1 Pterocles gutturalis
CTGGAGACCGAGGCAACAAAGGGAACCTTCTGGCTGGTGTTTACTCCAGGCCGCCTGATGAAGGGGAGCCGATGGATGAAGCCTTCCTACTCCAGAGCCAGGAGGCAGCACGCTCACAGGCTCTGGTCCTGCTGGGGGACTTCAACCGCCGCAACCTCTGCTGGCAAGGAACACGGGGAGCTGCAGTGGCTGGGTCCCCGTCTGGGATCTGTCCCGGGCGCTGGGTACCATCTGTAGACAGACAAGTCACCTATCCCAAGGGCATCTGCTGCTCTGTTGTTGATATGTTTACTTTGGAAGAGAGAAGTTTCTATCCATCTGTAATACCATCGATGGACTTGGTATTGCTGGCTGTTGGGTGTTGCTGGCCATTGATAAATATTTCTACCAGCTTCAGCTATCGAGAGATGGATATTCATTTTTGTTTAATTGTATCATCCTTGGAGGAGTCTGGGGCTCCTGCCCAGGATCTCTGGTGCTAAAAGCAGAGGCCAAAAGGCTCCATGAGATGCCTGGCAGGAGTTTAACATGGATCTCTGAGTGAGCTTCCTGGAAAAGAGCACTAAAATCTCTGGAAGTTTAGTTGGAGCAGCCTGAAGCTGCTACCCAGGATCTCAGGTCCCTGAAGCACAGGTCAGAAGCCCCAGGCAGGTCAGAAGCCACAGGGAGATGCCTGGGAGGAGTTTTGGGTGGATCCCGGAGCAGAGACGTTTCACCAAAAGTGAAAAATCATCCTGAAAAGCATCCATGGAGGAGTCTGGGCCTGATACCTAGGAGCTCAAGTCCCTAAAGCGGAGGTGAAAAGACATCGGTGCCAGAGAAGAGACCCTTAACCAGAAGAGAAAAAGCATCTTGGATATCGTCCTTGGAGGAGCCTGGGTTTGCCACCCTGGATCTCAGGTTCCTAAAGCAGAGGTCAAAAGTCTCCAAGACACACCTGGAAGGAGTCTTGGGTGGTTACCGCAGGAGAGATGTTCTTTTCAAGGAGAAAAAATGAGCCTTAGAATCTTACTTCAAGGAGTCTGGGGCTGCTCCGCAGAATCTCACGTAGGTCAAAAGACTTCGGGAGGTGCCTGGCATGAGTCTTGGCTGGATGCTGGAGGAGAGATCTTCCTGAAAAATAGAAAAAACCTCTTGGGAAGCATCCTTGGAGGAGTCTGGGGCTGCTACTCAGGATCTCATCTCTTTGGAGCAGAAGTGAAAACACTCCCGGAGGAGCCTGGCATGAGTCTCAGGTGGGTCCTGGAGGTGATAACTTCCCAAAAAGGGAAAACAATATCCTGGGAAGCATCCCTGGAGGAGTCTGGGGTTGCTACCCAGGATCTCATGTCCTTGAAGCAGAGCTGGAAAGATTCTGGGAGATGGCTGGGAAGAGTCTGGGCTGTATCCCAGAGGAGAGAGCTTCCTGAAAGGAGAAAAAGAGGAGAGAGCTTCCTGAAAGGGAAAAAAACATCCTGGGAAGCTTCCTGGAAGGAGTCTGGGGCTGCTACCCAGGATCTCAGGTACCTAAAGAAGAGCTCAGAGAACTCTCGGACACACGTGGAAGGAGTCTTGCCTGGAACCTGAAGGAGGGAGAATCCTGAAAAGGGAATAAAATATCCAGGGAAGCATCCTTGGAGGAATCTGGGGCTGCTACCCAGGATCTGAGGTCCCTAAAGAAGACCCCGAAAGTCTCCAGGACACAGCAGGAAGAAATCTCTGGTGGTTACCGCAGGAGAGATGTTCTTTTCAAGGAGAAAACATGAGCCTTAGAAGCCTGCTTGGAGGAGTCCAGGGCTGCTCTGCAGGATATCACGTCCTTGAAGCAGAGATCAAAAGACTCCGACAGGTGCCTGGCAGGACTCTTGGCTGGATCCTGGAGGAGAGATCTTCCTG
>NW_010124135.1:0-21198 GCF_000699245.1 Pterocles gutturalis
GAGTGTAGTGACAGGGCAAGGGGTAACGGTTATAAGGTGAAATAAGATAGGCTTAGATTTTATTTTAGAAAGATATTTTACTGTGAGGGTGGTGAGGCACTGGAACAGGTTGCCCAGAGAAGCTGTGGATGCCCCATCCCTGGAGGTGTTCAAGGCCAGGCTGGATGAGGCTTTGAGCAACCTGGTCTAGTGGGAGGTGTCCCTGCCCATGGCAGGGGGGTTGGAATTCGATGATCTTTAAGGTCCCAAACCATTCTGTGATTCTATAAGTAACAAGTGCTGGCTGTTCTAGGGAGATGGTTCTTGCTACAGTTACCAGGGATTTCATATGCTACTATCCAGCTTTTCAGTAGTAACTCAGAATATGAAGTACAAGTTGTTGTTTAAACTGAGGCTACTGTGAATGTACTATGTTTCTGTACCAAGATCTGAGAAGCATTAGCTGCAGCAGCTGTTGGCAATATGGAATTTTCTGTTTTCTAATGCTAGTTATACTTTTTGTAGTTTTGACCATCTTTCATAACTGTTTTTTGAAGTAAATAAGACATTCATTAGCAATCAAGACAAACTTTATACAGACAAACTGAACTACTAACATAATTCACTTGCCAAAGACTGGAATAATAACAGGGTTTTTCACTTTAATTTGCAAAGCATTTAATCTGTGGTGCAAGCAGACCAGTTTAGAAGCATATTAACCAAAACTCCTCCCATAGCTTGTTGAAGAAATGCTTTTAAGTAATGTTTGTGGTACCAAAAGGGACCCTTGATATACTAAAAAAGAATGCAAGAAGGTCTTAGATGTTTGGAATTACAAGTTACAGACTTCTGGAGACTCTTAAATGCCATGAAATTGCTAATACTTGCAGAAGCATACCCAGTTACTCATTATGGTTCTCTAAAATCCTGTATTTCTTGGCTCTGAAACTCTTTAAAGTATGCTTTGAAGAGAACACTTTTAATTAATGGATGTTTAAGCTCAGAAATTTATATATAAAAAACCCTCAAACTTAGAGAATATAAATTAACTTTTGTTCAAAGGTGAAATGGACACTTCCCCCCACCCCCAGAATGTCCTTTTAACTGTCTTTGTTAAATCCAGACCTGAACTAGTGATACCAGTGTACTGGGCAGGGGAAAAAGCTGATCTGTTATGTCTCTTCATCCTGTGCTGTACCTGTGATACAGCGATGATGATGTTTTTATTGGTGGCATGAAGTACAATATGGGAAGGACTTAAGGTAAAAAAACAAACAAGACACCCAAAAAAAACCCACAGCAAACAAAAAACCAGTATCTTACATGGGTATTTTTAAATCATGAAAATACAGTTTCAAGTGAGTCCCAAGATAAATTGCTCATGTTTGCCTGTGTGTATTCAGTCTTTACTTTGCTAACTTCATAGTGATGTCACATTACTGAAGCAATTCAAAGCAGTTAGACGCAGTTGAAATGAAGGCTTGATGGTCTTTTGTACAATACAAATGGTATCTTGAACTCCCTAGTAGAAGCCTGAAGTGACTGACACCAGCTCTGACAAGTCAAGTTCTCTCCCTCCATTCTCCCCCTTTCCTCCCTATGCTCTTCCCCCAGTGACCACAGTGGAGGTTGCAGAAATTTCCTACGTTGTTCCCTTGTCACCTGTGTAAGTTTGTGCACATAATTAAAAGTTCAGTTTCCAAACTTGTTTTACTATCTAAATGCTAGTACATGTAGAAAATACCACATACTGTAATAAATATCAAATGAAATTGAAATCTGCTAAATTTAATGCTTTCTTTCTAACCATTTTCAGCCACTGGAGACTGTGATCCTGTAGGTTGAGAACTGGTCATTTTGTCAAACCTAACACCTTACAGATAATAGTTGGAAGGAGTTCTGTTATTTTGGATAGACTGCTGTAGTTTTAGAACTCTAATTTAAGATTGAATTATTACCTGTGCCATTCCCAGTCCTCATTCTCTGTTTTCTGACTGCAAACATATAGATTTGTATTCTGGCCTACAGCAACAGTTTTTCATTAGAGTTTGCAAACAAAACTAATAGTGTGTGTTTATAGGAAGCTTGCTTGCTTGCTTACTGACATCTTCTAAAAGCCATGCAAGTCTTTTAACAACATTCAGATATTTGGAAGAAAATCCAGGTTGAAATAAAAATGGACTGTTGACAGTTAGAGGCTTCTAAGAGAGTATTGTGTGTCTTAAACCCCAATGCAATTTGATTTTTGTCTTCAAAATGTTTCATTTGATGGTCTGGAAAACACACTTCTATATTTTAAACAGTATTTGACAATGTCTTCTACATTGTTAGAGTGAATGTGCAATTTTCTCCCTTTTGACATTTAAATACTCTTAACACAGCATTCATGCATACCCAAAAACAGCAAGAAAGCAAACTGAAATTTGTTTTGAATATGACATACTAGTTTAATAAAATTGTAAAATCTAAAATTTGCTTATAAACTGTTTTAACTTTAAAGAAAAACACGAAAATGTCAGTAATTATAATCACTAATATGTTTTTACAGCCTTTGTATGAAATAAATACAGTTGTATCACTTGTCTGAAACGAGCTGTTATTAGCTAATAATGTCAACTTAAGTACTTTGTTTGAAAGACTTGAGATGTGCACATTAAGAAAGATGCAAGGAATTTGAAAACATCTTTGGAGAGAATTTCCAGTTGATAGTGACTGAATGTGAGTCATACTATCAATTATTGGTGGATTCATAGTGGCTTATTGTAAGTTTTGACTTTTCTGCATTTGAGGGATGCAGTCAGAACTGTAAAAGGCTTTGTTATGTCTGTATATCTACTAAAGATTGTTAATATATTATTTTAAAATTTTTAGTTGGCATTTTCTGCTGACAGCTGTTGAAAGCTATGAGAATTAAAGTTTTAGTATTGTGTAGGTCAGTAGATGTTGTGACCAGGATGTCTGAGTTTCATGTAGACTGGTAACCATTAACTAATCTTTATCCACGGAAATGTAACACATTTATTGGTACTTCCAAAACAAACAAGTCTCAAAATTAGCTATTCCTCTGTCTTGTTAGTATGTTGCTTTTCTTTGTACCGCTCCTTATGTCAAAAGAACTCTTCCTCTTAGAGGTGTTTGTTCTTTTAGCTAAATAAGATTTGAGGTGGCTTCTTTTTAGCTAAGCTTATTACTCTGCAAGTTGTTATCAGACATAAAAATGCCATGAAGTGGAAAATTCCTTACCTTTCAAGACACGTTGTGTACTGCTGCATTTCCAGAAAGGTGCTTTTTATCATGAAGCTAATTTTTCAGCCAGAAATTTGCAGCCTTAATTTTCAGTTTTGTATGCACATACATTTCTAGGGTGTGTGCACGTTTTTTTTTTTCATTTAGATGATCTTTGAGGAAAAGGACTTCAAAAAAAAAAAAACACCTCAAGGCTAGGAAACTAAAGCTAACCATCATGTTTTAGTCACAAAACATGCTTCAGTGTATGTTGAAAGACTTAAAATGCTCTTTGGCTCTGCCTTACAGTTAGCTAAATGTAGTTGTTATGTTTTTGTATGGGAACAGAACTCACTAGATGGCGATATAGCATAGATATAAACAGCATTATTAAAACACAAACTAAGTGTAGTGTAGGCTAGTGGTAATTCAGTCACTTCCACTGTGGGACATCACCATTAAATTGTGTGGGTGTCAAGTTTTTGTTTCCTCCTTTATAACTTGTAATTCAATAAGGCTCTTGTTAGAGCACTGAAAAAAGTTACACTTCTGAATAGTTTGTTTCATTATTTAAAAAAAGAAGAGAAAGAAATGCTCTACTTAGAGGCACCTTGATGTTTTGAGGGTGTGTATCGTTCCTCACAGTTAAAGAACACAGGCACTTTACTGTTATTTAACTTAAGATTGTAACAGTGTCTCTACTCCACACAGGAAAAAATAAAATAATGTATATTGGGCTAAGTGTTGTGCGTAGTGTCACAAAGTAAGTGGAGTGCACTAGTATTTCAGAGATCGTAGAGCAGCTGATGAAAGGATAAAAAAAAAATGAAAATGCTTTGCAAATTTTAATAGCTTTCAAGTCCAGCATTAACTGTTTTTTAATTTCTTACAATTGTGGTTTTGTTGTTTTGGGATTTTTTTTTAAGTAACTGTTGCATGAATATAATTCTCAAAAGTATGCTGTGCTCCTTTGAAAAACTATTTTAATTATTTTGAGTTTCTGAAAGGCCACTGTATTGATTCTCAAAGAGAAGCAGGGGCTAGAACACCCAGTGAGTTGCGTGCACGGGCTGCAAACGGGTCTGAAGGCACGGGCTTCAGACCCTTATGTATATCACTTTAGCAAGCTGCTATTGTGAGAGTGGGTGGGGAGGAAGGTTGTAATTAGGTATCCATGTAGGCTGAACCCGCCATTTTACTAAGCTCTGCTGGAGTAGGTCCTTGTAAGGGAGATGGCAGGAGGCTGGGAGAGCATGAAATGGCAGCCGACTAGCAGTAATCCGGCCATGTGCACCCTACAGGAAGCCACTGTTTTGCACAGCTTTTGAATCCGCCCATCCCCTCTGGGTCAGAGACAGCAGTAGGAAAGATGCTGTTTTCAGGAAAAGCTGTTTTGGCTTTCAGTTTACCTTTATGATGGGTAGAAGACAAAGTCTAGGAATAGTGACTGTTAGTGGTTAGCACCATGCTCTCTTAAGGGATTGCGTGTCACGTTACTCCGCCACCCCGGTGCAGTCCTGTAACACTGCTGGCAAATGGGCCAGGGGACGGAGGTGAGCCGTTCACCACGGTGGGGCACTAGTAACCAGTCTAAATAAAACAAGTTCAGGAATTGTTTTTCTGATGAAAAATAATGTGCTTTGTACATAGCCTTCCATAGTTACCAGTAGGCTGCAAGTTTCACGTCCCTGTTCCTTGTCTCTCTCTCCTGCAGGCAATGGAGCATGCAAACGGTATGGAGCTGGATGGCAGGAGGATTCGGGTGGATTATTCAATCACCAAGAGAGCACATACACCCACCCCAGGCATCTACATGGGCAGGCCAACACAGTAAGGAGTTCACTCATTTCCTGTAATGGGACTAAAATGGATTTAAACTGAGTGTTTGGAGTCTGGTTGAAAAAGTAGAGCTACAGATACTTTTTTGAAATTTTAGAGTTATGCCAATTGTATTTTATCACAATATTATTAATGTAAAGAATGTGTTACTGTGGTTCACATACAGTATTAAGTCCTACTGTAGTTTATTGCATCTTTATTTATAAAAAAATACTGAATGAGTTATTTAAAAAAAATACACATCCAGCACAGTCAGTTAATGCACCCTTAGCTTACTGAAATACTAAGATGCCTGTTTGCCTTTGATTTTGATGGCAATTAGGCTCAGATCTCTGGTGGGTTTTCTGGGGTTTTTTGAAGGTGTTTTTCTTTAAATGTTTCATTGTTAGATTGTTTCATGGCATAGTCTTAAGTGTCTGATTTGCAAGAAAACTTAAAAAAATATTTTAAATAATTTAAATCAAGATGAAGAGTATATAACGTAATTTTTTTGCTTTTTCCCTAACAGCAGTGGAGGAGGTGGTGGCGGTGGAGCAGGTCGTCGCCGTGACTCATACTATGATAGGGGTTATGACAGAGGATATGACAGATATGAAGAGTATGACTACAGATACAGGTACTTAATTTTTATTTTACTTCTGTAGGAACAGTGTATTTCTTGGAAAAAAATGGAAAGTTAAATTTAAAAAAATGTTATACCGCTTGTAGTGAGATTCTACATATGTGCTTGCTATGTGTTAGAGTCTCATTAGATTAGGTTTTGTGGGATTAAAGTAGTTCACGTAATTTAGTTTTACAGAAAACAGTTGGACAAGTGTTTCATTTTGCTACCTGAAGGAGGTGGAGCATGTGCCCTATTAATCCAGTGGACAGATAGGGAACTAATTTTTCCACACTGTATATAGAACCAGGGACACACAGTGCTTTTTAAAAAGGGGTTATTTGTAGATGGGATTTTTAATGCTTCACATTTCATAACTGTCTCACTGTTTTGAAAGTTATTTAGTTTCAGAGAATGTTGTTCAGCAAAAATTGTAAGCATCTGTAAAAGCACTTCATGTGTTTGCAAGGTTAGTGAGAGTTTACTAAATTCTGTGTCTGGGAATATCTTTCAGTTTTAAACAGAAAAAATAGAGAAATATAAAAGCATTTGTTAAATAACTGTAAACCACAGCCAAATAAAGCTGAAATCATTATTGCAAGGCCAGGTCTTTCGGTGCTAAGGAAATGGTTCTATTCTGTAGAAGTTATGTGAATAAGGCTTCTTTCATAATGGATGTTCTTTTTTTTTTTTAATTTCCTTTAAAGGAGACGATCACCATCACCTTATTATAGTCGATACCGATCACGATCAAGATCCCGTTCCTATAGTCCAAGTGAGTAAATACAAGTGAATAAACATAATCTGGCTGGCTTAAACCTTGTTGTTACTCATATTAATCGATCAATGGAAATTCTGACTGAAAGCAAAAAAGTTGGGGACATTGAAGCTGAGATAATGTGTGTACAGTTAGTTTATAGTAACTGTATCGTCTTTCTTTTTTCCAGGGCGCTACTGAAGATTGGAAGAGTTACAGTTGAGGACGTGATTTTTAAAGACAAAGTTCAGATCTTAGCTTCCCTACTGCTTTCCCTCCTCTCCCTCCCTTTGTTGTCCTCCATCCACCTCTTTTGCCAATCTTTGGTTCATTTAGAATATACATATTTTCGGTTGAAGTATTCCTGTTTTCCATCCCTCCTAATTGTAGTACTCTTAAATATTGTAATTGTTGTAGTTTTTGTGTAGTAAAACATCTTAAGTAAGATGAAATAGAGAATCCAAAGTGCTGATACATTTTGGAAGTCATTCCTATTTTGTTTTTAAAACAATTGGACTCCTGACTAATCAGAAGAGAGCATTGATATTTTTAAAGCTTGCATGTCATATGTAATATACACACTCAGATACTTTAATATAAACCTGCATTTCCAAGTAACTCGTTAATCTTTCTGTTAAAATGTTTACCTATTACTTTGATAAACAAGTAGTGACTTTGAGCCTTTTCTGTAATGACAAATTTATTTAGATAGTCATGAACCAGAGGATTACTTTTTTTTTGTCAGGTAGTTGCTTTGAGTGTAGACTGTTTGAGCTAGAGCAAAATTTGGTATTTGACTGGGAAGATAGATCCTTGTACACTCAAAATTAAGGCTGAGTTTTATAGATGAAGTTTCTGGATTGCTACACAGTGGGTAACCACTGGGGATTTAACAGTTGAAGTTAAAACTGTAAAAATGCTGGGGTTTTTGTTGTACTTTGTTGAACATTTGCCCTTAATAGGTGCAGGAGAAAAAAATATTTATTGAACATAGCAATTAGTTATATAATTTGCTGTTCGTTTAACCAACAACAACAAAACCCACCAACTTTTTGGTATTGCAATAATGATTAAGCAAGTTTTGTTTCTAGTCCTTTTTGGAGTTTTGAAAGTACGGATGGAAAAACCTACAGCTACATGTAAACCTGTTTTCCCCTCAATAAAAAGTTAACTCCACTGAGATGTGGTTTCTGTTGTTCTGCATTTCATGTCAACTTGGAGTATAGATTAGACAAGACTTAATATTGCTGTATGGATAATAAAGTCGGCATTTATCTGTCTTCTTGGAAGACTTGTCTTCCCTGAGAATCAGCATGTGGTTATATGGGATGGCTAAGAAGAGTGCGTAGTCCAGCTTTCTTGTGTGCCATGTTCGGCATTTGGGGGGGTTATGGTGAGATGGTTTAAGGAGAGAAACACTATTGAGTTCGTTTAGATTTCTAGCAAGTTTTGCCCTCTGAAATAATGCGCGGTGTGGCTGGTTGAATGTCAATGTTGGCACAGCAAAAATAATAGGACTAGAAAGCCCTCACAGCAAAAATTATTTCATCCTGATTGTCAGGGAATGCCACCAGAAGAGTTGGTTGTAATTTTAAGAGGGTAGGCCTATGAAATGTAACTTTGTTAACTACTTATGAATGTCAGTGCCAGGAAGTATTTACAAGTAATTAAATGAAACGCAAGCACAGCCAACTCTTTTAAAGGTTTAATACAATATGCAAGGAGAAACTTGTGACAAAACAAGTTCTAACTTCATGGTCGTTACTCAATACTTTTTGTTCATTATGTTTCATCCATGAATTGAAGACTTTTAGTAAAATGAAAGCAAAGGACCTGAAACACTGAAGTTCAACAAATAATCTTCCAACTCTGATTTTGCTGGTGATCCAGACAAATTAGGAAGTGTTAAGAAAATTGTTATACTAAAGTCTGATCATGGAGAACTGTGGATATTTTTAATTTCTGTTTTGCTCTTTCACAATTAAGGGCAGTAGTGTGAAGAAATAGTGAGGCAGCTGGATGCAAAAGCATGGGAAATAGCTGCAGCCACAGGTCAGGGGAGGTGTTCAGGCTCAGGGAATTATGATAACAGGAAGTGAGGGAGAGGTGGCTACTTCTTGCCATGTTATGGTATTTGTGGCCTGTAATTGTCAAAGGGTTGAAAAGTTTTTATTAGTCAGCTAGAGAGCCGTTGAACCTGTCTGTTGCCTGGAAGCTAAAGCCAGAAAGGAGTGTCTCAATCCTTAGCTTGGAGATTGTTTCTTCCAAGAGTTAGACCTAACAACCCAATGATTCTGTTTGTCATGAGCCCATATAAAGTTATAAGAGGCAACAGCATTGTATTAGGTGGTGCATTTTGTGCTTCATGTTGACTGATGTGAGATGGTTCATTTAAAGAACAGCTGCAAGTGGTAATTATTGTATTTGATATACTTGTTCAGGTATGTAATGTATGAATAATTGTTAGACTTAAATGACCACTTCTAAAACTATCAATCCTGAAATGGGAAGGATAATTTATAGCTATTTCCTCATTCATGTATTTTTTTTTAAATTTTTTTTTAAATTTAAATTTGTTTTTAATTTAAAACCTAACTAACAAAACTTAATTTTACTTTGTGCTAGTACGCAATAAGCCTTAGGTTCACAATTGAATTGCAGGGAATATTTAAATAGTGACCGTAGACAAATCTGACAGTTCATCTAGGTTTTTATGTAGCCTCAATTCTGGTTTTAGGATATAGAAGGCAAGACTACACTTGCTTTTAAGCATACTGTGTTCCCAAATGCTTCAAAGACGTGGCCACAAGAAGTTCACAACAGCTACTACACAGGCTAGCCTGAGACTTTGTGTAATGGAAAATTTGCACCTGATGACAACAGTTCGAGACGTACTGGTTTATGTGGTGGGTCAAAAGAACTTCCAAGTGTGTGTGTATAAAGATGATGTGCGTAAGGTGAATTCTTATTAAGGCTATGAAACTATCCTTCAAATCAGTAATGACATTAAGCCTTCAGTCTTGGAGTGCTTACCAAAGTGTTTGAATGTGTTGTTGCATGATATGAAAGAAGTGTGACGCAGTCAGCTGAAGAATGCTTTTTGCAAAAGCACCTCCTGTCACGTGTCTTGGCAAAGCAAGAACAGTTAGGTGTGCACTTCACCACCGCCCCTTGCAATCGGGCTGCTCTGTTTCGCTGCTGCAGTCCTCTAGAACTAATGTGAGTTCTCTGGACCAGACAAGGAAAACAATCTGAGATAAACATTTTCTACTGCTTCCTACAAACCCAACTTTTTTGGTTGGGCAAATGATGCAAACAAACTTTCCCCATGTGCACAGTTGTTGTCCTTGTCTTTTAAACAGCCGTGTAAAGAAGAGCACGAAATGCAGCTCAAGCTGCGCGATCTGCAGTATCTGTAAACGTCTTTTATTGCATTGCTTGCATTTTGCTTCTGCTTAAAGTATTTCAGGTAGGACTACATCTGTCTATGTACAGGTAAGGACTCTTAGGTTCACCGGAGACCTGTTTTTCTGTATCTCGCGCAGGGCTGTGAATACAACGCTTGGTCAAGTTTAGGTGAAAAGCAGAGCTTCTCTTACATAGATCAGCATTATGTCCAGACAGCGCAAAAAAAATACCGTGATGGTACTTCCTCAGTTTGGGTTAAACTTGTGATTAAGCTGGAACAAATAAGCCTTAATGCTTTTGCTTCTACTGCTTAGATACACAAGATGAATCATTCGTTTAAAAACAAAAAATGTGTTAGATACACTAGTAGCCTAGAAAAGGCTATGAGCCGCTGAAGGGTCTGCTGAGTTTGATGAGGAAGTGAGAGAGACCACCTTACACAGAATGATTTCTTAACCCTTGTGTAGCAACTGGGGGTTATATCTTTGGTAGCTAATAGCAGATATCTTCGCATTCAAATTAACAGCAAATTTATTTGGCAAAATATTAAAGATTGTTGTTAACTAAGATCTGCAGACTTTTCTTTAAACCAATTCTTGAAGGACGAGTGGCTACAGTGGAAATAAGTTGCCTGCTGTGGAAAGTGCTGGTGGTGCTTCCTGGGTAAGATTACTTTTTAAGCTTAAAAAGTAGTTACTTCTCTGTTCTCCACTTTTTTAATTTTTTTTTTTTTTTTTGGTGTGTGTGGAGCTTTCCAACTGTGAAGATGTCTGATACATTAGGGATCAAGAATGGAGAATTGTGGTCACTAAGAACCAACAGTGACAGAACTGTTCCACCAGCCTGTGTTAGGGCCAGGATGCATATTCTCTGCACAGCATGTCAAATTCAGTAATTTATGATCTGTCAAAACTTCCAGGCTGAATTTTCTCATGCCAGCCCAATCCCATAGCATATGGAATGTAGCATCAGCAGTAAGAAGCACAGGCACAAGATGACCCTCCACGATGCTTTGGTATATTTCCCTTTCAAGATTTACCCTAAATGAAAGTACTGACAGAACTCCTCAGGTTGCATACAGATGTTTCAGAGGAGCTTGCACATGTGTTTATATTTGCTTTAAATGAAGAAAAAACAAAACCCCACATGTAAATTCATTGGGGTAGAACAATGGATCTGTACCGTGTAGAAACTGCTCTTGCAAATCTCTAGATGGAGAAACCTCAGGCTGTTTGGCCTCCTTTTTTGCTGCTCTATTTCTGCTCCTGTTGTCAGCATGGTGATAACTAGACATTCTTTTACTGGTTTGGTTTGTGGATCCAAGGTTATGAGAAAGAGATGCTTATTTGCAGTACTTCTTCAATAACTACAAGCTGGCTGTCTCCGTCTCGTGGTAGAAACCTTGTAAACTCATGGAGAGAAAAGAGAACCTGAAGGATGGCTAAAAGGTTTGTACCCTATAAGATATTGGGCTTTAATAATTTACAGTGGCTCCACTGTCTTTTATACATCTTGTGGAAGCAGACACCCAACTCTCGTAGCAGCACAGGAAGGAAGAGCCACTGAACGTTGATTAGTAAATCACTGTTAATGAGATGTGTTTCCACTACACTGGCAACACAGATCCTTACAAATATTGTGTAGCATCTAATCTCACAATAAACACGTTAAGTGCCTTCATCAGGCAACATTCAACTGGTTGATGGCTCTCACGTGCGCTGCTGGGATATTATGGCGTGATCTGGACTGTGGCAACAGAATGGAGGGCTTTGTCAGCCGCTGCTCTTCTACTTGTTCAGTTTGCACAGTCTAATGTGCTTTCCTAATGCTCCTATTTCTCTTCTGTTCCTTGCTTTAAATGTCAGTTTTTCCCTTTCTCCAGGCTACTGGATTCAGTGCAGGGTTGGGCAGAGAGGAGCAACATCTAGGGAACAAAAAGGTGATCTGTTTCACCCTGAAAAATCCCAGAGGCCAAATCTAACGGTTACTTTACAGCTGAATTCCAAATTCCTCCTGGTTGAGGATCCTCTCTTCCATAAGGAGCTACCAATTTGGATTTCTAGGTTGTGGCTTTAAAAATATTGTGTAGTAAGTGCCTAGAAGCTGGTCTCTTAACAAAAAAACAAACAAACAAAAAACCCAACAGCAACAAAAAATAAAAACCTCAAAACCCCAAGATTTTAACAGTGTGTCAAATACAACTTCAGTATGACTGAATTATTTGTATAGTTCCACAAAGCATGAATACCTCCAACAGTTTTTCTTCCTGCAGAGCAATTAATTCACTGCAGAGGAAGGTTGGTTACTGTAGTCAAGCTTCCCGTTAGTGAAGCACTGATTTCTGGCTGTTGCCCCTGGCCCGGTGCAGGGTTGCTGCTTGGCACCGCTTGTTCTCACTGGTTTTCTTCCTCCCTCAGTGCATGGCGTGGTGTGCAGGATAGTGCACTGAATGGTCTGTTCTCCTTGGCTGGAAGAGGGAGGGGGAAAAAAAGCAGAGATAATGGGTCCTAACCCATGTTTCACATTCCAAAGCCTTTCCTCATCTGTCAGTGGACATCTGAACGGTGAAGATGCCTGCCTTGTCCTGGTGGACCATGTCCAGAGGAACATCTAGCGAGCTGCTGTCTCTTAGTGCAGGTAAGGAAAGTTATTTGCCAAGCTGAAGACCAGCTTCTTGCTTGTGTCAAGGTGTCCTTCATAAGTTTATAACAAAAATAAGTAATAATTAAAGTGGCTGGTGCCAAATCTACTGCTTGAGCAGTGATAGCAGCACAAGTAACTGCAGCTGCCGCTGCACAGGGCCCTGGCGCTCCCTCCAGTGTGTTTGATACCATCACATTAGCTGCTAGTGCTCGAAGGAAAAGGTAGCAAGAACAAAGCTTCACTGAAAACAAGAAATGAACTGCTGGGCTCACACTGAGAGTGGAACATAAAGTGTAGGGATTTTTTCTTGTTTTAAAATACAACATTATTTCAAAGTCTAGATTTCCAGCCAGTCTTATATACAGTGTGTTTATTTCTATCTACTAGAGGTTAGAAAGGAACCCATGCAGCAACCCATTTGAGGATTTCATAGAAAGGAGACAAGAACAGGTCTTCAAAATATAAAAAGACAAAACCTTATGGGAGTTAACAACTGGACTAGATACTGATAGAGAGCCAAGAATATTCCCTAGAAAGGAAAGTTCTTGCTGGGATAAAGTCATCCGGTGTGTGGGAATGTAGGATGCTGATTCAGTTCCTACCTCAGCCTGCGTAGGTAACCTTGAACAGAATATTTAATCTCAGATTTCCATGTATGAAGATGAGGTTAATAAATATCCTTCTTCCATCATTTTTTTTGTTTGGTCTGTTCCAGCGTTGGAAGACAGTGGGTGATTTGCAAGAGGATCTGGGAAAGATTAATAAACAACTTTATATATATACATAAATGAGTTTATAAAGTCTATACCACCACTAACAGATGCAGAACACGTAACACTGGCCACACCTGCACAGGGATATCTTTAAGCATTGGTCTATCTGGTCCCAAGCAGATGTGGCAGGAGGGGACATGTTTTCAGAGAGTCCAGTTCTGGAACCAAAAGACCAAGAGGTTTCTTCCTCACGCAGATGCAGATGAAGGAGCATGCAGCTGGGGAAGAAGCAGAGCCCCGTTTCCCAGCACAAGTTTATCCCCCCCCCCACACCCCAGTGCTGGTGGGGAGTGCCCGTCCTGGTTGAGCACCTGTGGAGCACCTGCAAGCTGAACTTGCAGAGCAGTTGGAGATACACACTCTAACATCAACATTTTTTACAAAACGTTACAGAAGCTATGCTAATGTTTTAATATTCCCTTAAGCTTCTGGTGTTTAGTGCATCTTTGACCATACCACCCAGTTAGTTTAGCTCTCCAAAGCCAGAGAAACCTGTGACCTTTGCAGCAGAAATCAGGGTCACACGGAACGGTGGTTATCCATGGGTTAATCAAAAAGCAGTTGTACAGCCCGGGCCACAGGCTGACTATACAGTTTAACCCACAAACCTCTCGGCAGTGGTACCCAGGGGAGCTTAGGTTCACTCTCCCTCTGCCGACACCCCACAGCAGCTGCCTGCCACGGAGTAAGCTTCCCCGGGCTGCAGCCATCCCCTGCTCCCAGACTGGGGCTCCTCTCCCTACCCCAGCCCTGGGAAAGACAAAACGCTCTCCCCTTTCCCTGCTCCCTCAGCCAAAACCAGGGCTTCAAGCATTTCTAAGCTTGAAGCACTCATGTAGCTGAGCACCAAGTGATGCCTGCCGGCAGCAGCCTGCGAACCCCCACCCTGCGCCCCGGGGCTCGCAGCCTGGGCAGGGGGAGTGGGAGCTGCCACCCCGGGCCTGCCGGGACTCAGCAGCTGCTCCCCCTTCTCTGGGGAAGCTCCAAAACCCACCCACCTGCCCGTGCTGCTCCAGTGGCTGCCTGGGCAGGTAGGACTGGGAGTAACTTGTGTCATGTTTGGGTTTTAGGGAGGGGAAATGTTTAGAAAGCTTAAATTGGGGCCATTGTATTTTGTCATTCAAGTCCTGTGGGAAGAAGGTGTTACTTGTGCTCCTGATTTTTTTTTTTTTTTTAATGGCTGGTGGAGTCCAAAGACAAAAGAATGAAATGCCGAGTGTGTTCCTTGTGAGGGTCCCCCGTGCCCACCTCTGGCAGGGGAGCAGAGGAAAAGCCACTCCAGCAACCATCCATGTCTGCTTCTGCCTCCTGCCAGCCAGCCCCTTCCCTCCGTGCTTAACCCCTGCCTTCCCACACATCATGTAGCCACGCCTTCCAGCCTGCTACCTTTTTCTTTTCTTTTCCGTTTGAGAAAGATGTTTCTGTATTGCAGCTTGAGGAAGAGTCGGGTGAGCCTTTGTCCAAGGCAGGGCCGTGCTGCAGCACAGCTCTGGCTCCAGGTGAGCCTGTGCAGTGGCCAGCTGGCACAGAGGGTGAGCTCGGGGGGCTCAGACCCCAGACCTGGGCACTCCCCAGGCTTTACTGACAGCCCCTCTGGGCTTCGTCCAGGTAAAACACCAAGTGATTGTTTGGCATCTGTTATGTGTACCTCCCAGATAAGCAAGGGATAAACACAGCGTCACTGGCTCTTCGTGCCCCTGTGCATCTCCACCGTCTCCAACAGCAGAAAATCAGGAGGTTTTGCTCAGAGCCTGGTGCAGTGACACATCCAGGTCAAACCCCGTTTAGGGAGGATGAGTGACATCCTGAGCCCTGGCTGAGGAAGACAAGAATGGTGAAACCAGGAGGCTGATACCCAACTAGGATGCATCAAAACTTCAAACTGGAAAACCTTCAGATTAAATTACTCTACCAGAGTTCCCAAACTGCAAAAATAAACAACTTCTTGGGGCAATAGTGGATTTCCAGCTACCCACAGAGATGAGATCTTCTTCACCTGTTGGAACAACACAACACAGGATGCAAAGGCTAGCAACTGCCTCCTTCTTCCTCTTTTCTTTGGGGCTGTTGGGAGTCTTCTTTCACTAAGAATAGCATTAATCAATTTAATTAACTAATGGAGGCAGGTAGCTGGGAAACTGATAGACCTATGAAGGACATGCCAGTTTTTTAAATGAACTCCTCACAGCAGGCAGATCCTTGCTTACTTATTTCCTCCTTTAGCTTCTTCAAAATATTTTTCCACTGGGGGCATTGTACAGTTCTCCCTTGTTACGGTTCTTGCCATGGCCACTAGTGTCCCATTTTCTGGGGCATTGTAAGCTGTGTCGGAAATGGGGAAGTGTGTGAGGCATCTCTAATGCACAGGAAGAGTAAGCAAGCAAAAATAATGAGAATTAAGTAGATAATAGGGCTGGATTATCCAGGCTGGGGGAAGTGTGGAAGAAGCAGCTATGTGAAGACTGAGCTCAAGTTTGCTGCAAAATGGGCAGGTCAAAACTTACATAAAAGCAAAAGCTTTGTTTTTCAACTATGGACCTACCTGTCTACAAGGGATCCTGAGCCCAAATCCCATGGAGGAATGAGCAGAAGAGCTGATGGTTTTGCACTAACCTGCCTCAGAACATGGGGATTCCCCTGCAGAAACGTACATTTGGAGAGGGGGAGAGCATTAACAACAGCTTTGGAGCTTAGAAGGGAAAGAAAGCAAATGTGAAAGAAGTTTTTTTAATGAGACAGGCACCACAGAGATCTGAAAGAGGCACATCTTCAGGCATCCTTCAGGTGTTGTCAGAGAGAATATGCCTGCAGTAAGGCTAGAGATGAGGGGTAGGTTAGTGACAGAAAAAAAGGACCTGTCGTGTCCTGCCCTTAGTGACGTATGTCACTCAAAGACATTTCTTATTGCTCCACTGTGACATGAGGAGCAAACCAGTGGCTCCTTTCCCCTACCCTGTGGTCAGAAAGCCGTTGACAGTCCGTAGCAATTGGGACTCATCCTTCCAGGCAGGAGACAGCAGGAGTGAGCAGGGGAGCGTGGCTGTGATTTGAGTTACTGCCCAGCACTCCGTGTGTCATTGAGGACAAGACCCCAGCTTTTGCTTCCAGCCTGGATTAATCTCTCTGTTCTTTTTTAAAAGGCATTTTTGGCTTTTTCTTGACTGGAACATCTGTTGATAGCTGTCCTGTAAGAAAATGTTAACGGTGACTCCTTTTCTCCTGGAATAGGTGCCATTTGTGTAAATCCCTGTGGCAACTGTTAGACTGATGAAACAGAGGTGCTGTGAAGAGAAAGAAAGAGGAGGAGGGTGGACCCACCACTCGCTTCCTGGTCACAACCACAGCTGCTTCTGGCTCACTGGAGTGAAAGACTGGGAAGTGCAGCAAAGCAGAATGTAATATTTATTTATGTTCTTATTTTTGAACAAAACCAGTGAGGTTCAGCCATCCTAAGAGAGGTTTTTTATTTCTATAAAGTGTAGTAACTTTTCAAATGGCAACGCTTGGATCCAAGTCCACATTGGCTGGAGTAATCACTCTTAGAGAGTCATCTCACCTCAGCCTGTCCCCCTCCACCCTGAAAAAAACACTGAACAATATTTTTAAACAGTGAGCTTCCAGGGTGTCATAGGTGTTACCTTCTTTAAAAAGCAGCCCAAATTACCAAATAACCTCTTTGAGACAGTGTCACTCTGTCTTTCCATGCAGATAGTCTGTGTTACCCCAGGGATGAGGTTAGCAGAGGATGAGCAGAACAGGTCTGATGGCTTCCCACCACTATGCTTTGTCTCCTGAGCTGGGACACTGTTTTGCTCCCTGGCTTCTGCACCCCATCCAGCCACTGTGTTATGTGACATCAAACAAAACTGCTGACTGCCCAAGTGCTTAAGATATCCAATTTACATTAATAAAACCAAAAACCACTATGTCAGTATTTTTGGCAAAAGGTTGAGGAAGCAGGGAAGTGTCTCAGGAGTGCTCTGTGTATCAACTGAGTGCTAAGAGGTGACTTCAGAAGCCTGACTTGGCACCCTGTGCCACGGCAGGAGCGGCACTCCCTGCTCCCACGAGCTTGAGAGCCACCTCCACGTGTCACCCCGTGGGCTACAGGTGATAAAACAATGGCTGTCTCTGGCAAAGGCTGTGTCCCAAAGATGAAACTCACTCCCTTCTACAGCTTCTGAAGGAAAAAGTATCTCCTGTCTGCTCCTTCCCTTGCACACACCGCACGGGCAAGCTTAGCAACACCACGGGGGGGGGTGGCGGGGAGGGCTGTTCCCATCTCTGGCTGAACCAGGAGCAGCTGTTAATGAGTCCAGCTCTGGGCTGCACCACCCACCTGTGCCATCGGGATGGTGAAATGGATACGGGGAGGTAACCAGGGTCTAAAAGCAGCGTCTCTGTTCATCTCCAGCTGAGCCTGGTGAGCAGCAGAGAGGATTTCCCCTCAAATACCTTCCCGAATAGCTAAAATCATCCTCTGCGACATGTGGAAATATAAACCTTCATTTTCCCGCCTGCTAAAGCCACCTGCTGTTGTCTCCCCCTGTTCTCTACTTTTAGCTCATTAGTTCCAGTGCGACTACACTGTACTGCCTCGCTGCCTTTTACAGAAGGCACATCAGAGGCAACTAAATGCTTGACACGTTTGCTGCTGAAAAGCAGCACAGACCAGCATTGGGTCCCTGCTGAATAACAGCCCCAGGGAAGAAGCAGCCCCAAAACTCTGACTGCTCCAAATGCTGCTGCGGGTCTTCTTGTCATAGTCTCCTCTCTAAACTCTTGTGGGTGAGAAAGATGAGCCTCCATGGCTATAGCGATAATTTTATGAGTTGGCTTCTTAAATATCATCACTGCAACTGCTCATTGAAGGATGCTGCCAGCTTACTTTTTTGATGGTGATATCCATGCAAAAACTTCTTATAATCTTCTACTAATCACAAGGAATGTGAGTGGGTCTCTGAAGAGCTACCCAAGAATTACCAAAATTTCACCAAGTGCAATAGTTCAGGCTTGATCAGGGAAAGGTTCGCTTTGATCCTCTTTCTTTGCTGGGAAGGTGGTCATCCTCTCTAACAAGAGAGAGCATTACCCAAATCAGCATCACTTTTATACTCAAAATACAGTTCTTCCTTGACAAAGATGGAAGAGAAAAAAATGTCATGTAGAAGAAATAGAGTTAGACAGCCAGGATTTGCTGGTCATCTGGGTATTGTGGCAAAAGCTGAATGGCATTCATCAGCTCCAGTGATGGGAAGAATAGCAAAGAGAGAATGGAGGTGTAAGGAAGGAACTTCTCGCTGCTTTGCTAAACCGTACTGGAACATGGGCAAGCAGCGGGGAAAACAAATTGCAAGGCTGAAGACAGCACTGCAAACTGGAAAATTCAAAAGTAGTTTAGGAAGTTACTGAAGAAGCAGGAAAGAAAAGGGAAAGGAGAAGTATGCAGGGGACATCTGGAGAGCAGGGGTTTGTGTAAAGAGGAAATTCTGGGACACACCAGGGGACAATCACACTGTGGTAAGAGCAGGTGACTGTGGGAATTTTGTGATCGCTGGAGGAGAGTGGGGTTGAGCAGGATGAAGATGTGGAAAATGTTATGCTTGTTCAAGAAGTCACCTCTGGCAGTGGATGACACTACCTGGAGCTTTCTGCTTGATCCACTTTCTACAACCAGTGCTAAGACTTTCCTTACCTGCCAAGCCCTCCCAGTGTCCCCTTGTCTCTGCAGCACTGAGAAGCAAGTCACCTTCTCCCCTCCAGCTACAGTGAAGTTTCTTATTACAGAAAGTTGTTTTGTGATAAAACCATTTGTATGGTATTTTGCTGAGTATGAACTATTAATATTTGAATCAATAAGCATGGAACTTCTAAAATTTCAAAACAACAGAGAGATTTGCAGAGAAGAGAAGGTGATGTTTACAGTCCTAAAGGATTAGCAATAATAAAGAAGCAAAACTTCAGAGAGAGCTACAGAAATAGTCTTATTTTTCTTCTTGCAACTAATACATTGTTTTTCTTCTGGAGTAAGATGACTCTTTAGTTACTGAGTGAACAATATGGATTTTTCACTATTGCCGTCCTGCTTTTTTTCTTTCCTTTATGCTGGAGTGAATTTTCTCTTCCTATTAGACATCAGTTACTGCAAACCCACAAAGATCTCATCTGCTTTTAACTTCCTCCTCTCAGCTCAGAGTCTGCACTGCTTCTTCTCCAACATAGTGCCAATTTCTTGCCAGAAACTGTCTCTGCTGTAGCTAGTGTCTGCCCGAGCTTGAGAGCACGCTGACCCCAGCTTTTCTGTTGGTGGCAGCTCCCGGAGCCCATGGCTGCTCCATCCAAACCTCTGGTGAGATGTTACCACCACTGGAGTCCCACTCACAGGAGATCAGTCATCAGAACAGAGCTGTAAAACATCCGAGCACCATTTTTGAAGAGCAGTCCCCTGAAGGGACTGCTCAAGCATGTTATATTGAACCAGTCTTTCACTGCCCCTTGGTGCTGCTGCTTCTCTGCCCTCTCCAAAACCCAATTTGAATGTACAGGGTTTCCCTAGAGCAGCAGTGAGGCTCCAGCAAACCCTGACTTTCACCAAATCTGTTCTCAGAGTCAAGTGGGAGCCCTGCAAACGAGGAGCCCTACGGAGGCACAAGGAGTGCTTTTCCCAGCAGTTTGTTGCCTAAAGCACAATCATATTTGTGCTGGTGGGAACGGGAACAAGAACAAGTCACACCAGCTATTGTGCAGGAAAGTCTAAAACCAGGGTGCAGGTGGAAGGCAGTGCCTCGCACAGGGGTCTCCAGACATGAATAATCTATAGAAATCCTGATAAAATACTTCACTTTCTGACTTCAGCCTTCTGGCATGGATCAGGATGACAATAGGATAAAACTCCTGCCACAGGACATGGGTACTAATGTACAACAGGACTGAAACAAACCTCTTCAAGGAGCAGAGGGATGGAGGCACAAAGTACTGTTCAGTAAAGAGGAGAGGGGAGGGATGCCAGGAGAGAGAACGGGAGATGGGATAACAGCTAGGGACAGAAAATAGTGTGGGAGCTTAAGGTCAGCAGTTGAAAAGGGAAGGAGGGTGGCAAAACCAGATGAAACAGAAAAGACATGACTACAAGTTGGGCAAAGGCTAGTAGAGATGGGTATGAAAATAAGCCTGTGTAAATACACATCGTACTTTGCAACTAGCCCCCTGTGATGAACAGCAAGGACACTGTTGCCCTGAAAACTGGAATGTGAAGACTTCAAGGAGGACAGGACTGTATTTCATTTTAAAAAAACCATAAGGGATCATGAAAAAAACCTGAATGGATCTTCAGTGACTGTGACAGTACATCGAGTGTATTGAATCTAGCCTATTTGTGAGGTACAGCTCCCACAAGGTGACTCGTTCACAGGTTTAGTGCTTGCTACCATTTTTAATTTGGCTTTTGCTGGAGGAAAAGGAAACACTCTGGTAATCATTGCCTAGAACATCAGTCTTTCTAAGATCAGATTTACCTGTAGCACTTGGGAAGGATGGTGTGTTTCATCTGTGCAGGGATGTAAAATCCCCTTTCTTGGGAACCACACTTGTACATGTTCTTCCCCTGTCTCTGCTGTCTTCTGTTCAAGATCACAGCCAAAGGAAATAAGAGGAGCCAGCACCCCTGCTAGGGGCATATGTCTGAATAGCCACAAGCTTCACAGAGTCCCTATTTAAATATGTATAGAGCCAATTGTGAATTGTTAATGTAAAGCACTGCACATGCTAAAACACTTTGGGATGGCTTGGCTTTCCCTTGGCAGCTGAGGTTAGGGCACCTTCCGTGAGGTCAATGCAAAGGAAAATATTGGTGTCTTCGCTTCTCCTGATGCTTTGAAACCTGGATCTCTGTTGTTTTTATTCCCGGTCTTTTGTGGCTACTGCAAAGGAGCATCGTCCAGAAGGCACCGTGTGCTCCTTCTCCAGCGCCTGCC
>NW_010124136.1:0-510 GCF_000699245.1 Pterocles gutturalis
CCCAAACGCGCGGGAGAATATGGCACAATCAACCAGCTAGCCTTACGATCACAGCACAAAATGGTGCGCAAGGGGAGGGGGAAGAAGCCCGCGACGCGCAGGCTCGGGGAGAAGGGCGGTGACGAGCAGGGGAGAGGTGAATGACACGCTGTGCGCAGGCGCAGACGGCGTCGTTGAGTCTAGGGGCGGCCCGCGAGCTCTTGCGCATGCGTCTGAGGGCCGAAACAGACTGCGGTTGCGCATTCTTGCTATGAGGTAGGCAAAGGAAATAGCGCGTACGCGTATCAGCACGGGGCGATTTCTCTGCCGCATGCGCGCAAGTCTTTTGGGGTTTCTGGTCAACGCGCGTGCGGGCTGCGGCCCTCCCCCTTTTCCCTTAGTGCGTCTCGTTTTTGCCACCATTTTGTGCTGCAACTGTGGCTTTTCGCGGTGTGTTTTTGTTCTGTCTTTCTCCGTGCGTGCGAGTGGAAGCAACGGCCCTATGGCGGAGTGTCAGTCAACAGCTGGGCC
>NW_010124136.1:740-6368 GCF_000699245.1 Pterocles gutturalis
CGGGCGCTGCTGAGGAAAATGGCGCCAAAGGGCCGTGCAGTGGAGGGGACGGGGATGCGGGGAGCAGGGGCTGTGCGCCGAGCTCTGGGGGTGCATCCGTGGAGCCCACCAGACCCAGTGCGAGCGTTCCGTGGGTGGCGAGCGGGACCCCGTACTTAGCCGTCCCAGGCTCGCCTCTGAGACCATCTGTCTTGCGTAGTGGTCGGAAGTGTGCGAGTTGCGCCTTTCCATCTCCGTAGCGAGCCCCCCTCCGAATTCCTAGACCTGCACAGCGCATTATGCCTGCCGTGGCACTCGGGCCAAGTGTTTCTAGCCTTATGCATCACTGGGCTTTCCCCCATGCACTTAGCTTCTGGATTTACCGTTCTGTACACTGTCTACTAGGCTTTTTGCTGCATAGTGATTTTTTTCTGGCTTTCTAACTGATAGCCTGAACACTATCTTCATCATGCGGGCCGCCTTCATTGAACTGGTGCTTGCTGTCTCTTAGAGCCGAGGTTCTTACTCTGTTACAGTGCCCCAGGTGTCCGTGCACTGTTGCAAACGCTGTAGGATTGAATTCTTTTGTTTATAGATTATGCTGTGGACTGCTTTCCAGAAACTTTACACCAACATGTTACTGCTCCCTGTATGCTTGTTTCTTTGATCTGGTGGTCTCTGGTTTGCGTATCCAAGTTGCTGCTGTCTAATTCAATGCACTAGATTATTGTTTTGATACTTTTGTGCCTCTGGTGTCCAGTTCTTAACAGAAATTTACAAATAGAATTTTTACGTCTGTCTTGATATCTTTTATTTTTTCCCCTTAATAGGCTATTGAGGAGGAAGGGGGGAATCCTGATGAAATTCCAGTGGCTTCAGAAAATATCATGAAGAAAACTCCAAAAAGAAGCAGCAAAGGTACAGGGCAGTTAGAGAGGATCTCCACCTCACCCCTCTTTGGTTTTCTATCAACTTTTACTGATGAAATGGAACCTTGCTAATCTTTTTTCTGAAGTCCGCTTTTCCTTTTGGAAAAGTTCTTGGTTTAATTTTGGCACCGTTGCTGAATGTTTTGCAGTCCTAAAGCTGTAGTTAACATTACCTGTCTGAGCCGGATTTGGGTAAAACTGGTTCTCTGGAAGAAATTAAGCACAGTTGAATCTTCTGTTCTTTGGTTCTGACATTTAGTGCCATATGTTACTGGTACTTTTCCCAGTATTTGTGGTCAGGTTTCTAGAGATGGAACTTTAGAACTTCGTGTCGTTTAATAACGCGAGAATTGGTCCACTTGCTGGATCTGTTGATCTGTTTTCAGAATTCCCTGAAATTTGTGTCAGGGATTACTAGGTAATACTAAAGCAGTGTCAGTGTTTTTAAAATAAATAATAGGGGTTTTCTATGTGACCGTACCTTTACTTTTGAGAAGTATAAGGTTTTTTTGAGGTAGAAATGCGGAGTTTCTAGCAAATTCAAAATAATCTCTGTAGTGTGTTATGCTTATGCTTCATAGCTGATAGCAGTCTAGTTTTTTTCCCGAGAAGGCTAGTTTTTAATCAATATCTGAAACTGGGTATGTTTTTGAGGCTTTCTCTATGCGTAATTTTTCTAATGGTGAGACATAGTCTGACATAATCCATATTTTTAAAAAAATCTGCCATTTTTATAAAATTGGTTAATTAGCACAACTTTATCTTATTTTGTAATCAAATAATGTTGAATGATCTTTCAAGGTCCCTTCCAATCTTTAACATTCTGTGATTCTGTGAAACTTTTTTATTAGAGTTGAGCAGAATAACTAGATGAGGGATTTTAATTATTAATTTTGGTTTTCACGAAATGTAAATTTGTGAGGTGAAGCTCAAATATTTTGCCAGCTAGTTTGTTTGACTCAGGTTTTTGTCATTGCATCCAGTTTGCAGTGATGTTACATTTGCTTGCAAACTAAAATGGGAAATCTTAACTGGAAAGAGATCAAATGTCACAACTATGGGTAAAAGCAGAGAGATATTTGGTAATCATGTTAATTTTCAAGTCTCACAAAAAATACCTAACGTGCATTATAGCACTTCTAGTATGGGGATGGAAATAGATGAGATGTTCCTCTTAGCTCTAAAACCTCTTTAATGTAATGTGCTTATAGTTTTTGAGGAAAATAACATTCATAAAAGATGAAGCAACTACTTAGCTCTGAGTTTGAGGAGTTACTGTTTGGTGCTGAAACTAGTGTACTGTTTTCAGTACTGTTCAGTTCCAATATGTGTCCAGCTGGTGAACGGAGTGCTGCAGTAGTGCTTACACAGAGTGTTTTTTTTTCTTCATTATTTTGTGTTGTTTTTTTCATTTGGTTACTTTTTTCTTTTTTCCTTCTAGTAGATGTCTGTAAAGAAATTAAAGGTTGAGATAACAAATTACTGCAATCTCAGCTAAGCCAGTTGTTCTGGGGAGTGCACAGTGGTACTTCTTGAACTCCTGATGGATGTTGGACTGTAGCATGTTTGTCAGTCACTGAACTGGGATAGTATATAAACACTCAAGTTACGGAAAATAAGGAAAAAGCAGATAACTAAACTGAATGGAATACCAACACTGAAAAACTAAAACTTCAAGGATACTTATTGTTACCTTCTTTTCATTCTAACGATCATAATGTTGTTAGGACGTAGACCAGATGAAGAGGGAGTAGAAGATAATGGCTTGGAAGAGGATTCGGGAGATGGACAGGTATGTAAGGCTGTGTTTGAAACGAAGTAATGATAGCATTGCTTTCAAGTTACAATGACTATTATATATACTTTTTTTCTTTTTACAGGAGGATATTGAAGCAAGTTTGGATAACTTGCAGGATATTGACATGATGGATATTAGTGTGTTAGATGAAGCTGAAATAGATAATGGCAATGCGGTAGATTGCGGAGAGGATTACAATGCTGATAATATTCTTGACTCACTGTCTGATAGTAAAGAAAATGCTGATGCAGAAGTGAAAGAACTTCCAGATCAGCCTACAGAATATGCTGTAGGTAACTTGGAGGCATCCTCACAATTATCAGAAATTAAAGAAGAATCAAGAGAAATACCAGTAGTGATGGTATGCATCTCTTATGTGTGTGGAATCGGATTATTTTTCCTCTTTTTTTTTTTTTTTTTTTAATTGAATAGTGAAACAGTAGCTAAAGAGTATTTAAAACAATTTGGGGCTCTACCAGTTATCATGGTCATTGCTTTTTCTTCTTTTACATATCTGTGGAAATAGCATTCTTGTTTTTAAAATGTTGTTTGTACACATATGACTTGACAAATTAATAGTAGTCCGGAAAGCGTTAATTTTAATCATGCTTTGAACTCTGCTTCACGTTATGTTTGCATTCTGATTTTCATATCTTGCCTTTATTTAGGAGGACATGTGAGGCATACAAATGCTGTAGTCTTATTTACTTCACTTCAGCTGAACAGCAACATTGTGGGAACTATATTCTAGATTATTTTTCTGTTAAGATAGGGTCTTACAGTTACTCAGTTGTTGAAAATAATTTTTATGTTGGCTTTCTGTGTTTGTCTGGCTGTTGCACTGCTTATATTACATTGTCCATCTGGACTAGAAGATAAATTTTTTTCCCCCAGAGTCAAGTGTTTATCTCCTGAAATGTGCAACAAAGCATCTGAAGAAAGTTATATCTGCCACATCTAATAGGGAACTATAACTCATTGTGTGTGCACATTGTGTCATCAGTCTGGACTACCAGACTGGGTGGTTTTTCCCCCAAGTCTGAAAGTTGCAGAAATAAGCTTAACCCCTATCCCCAAGCATATCCTTGCCCCATATGAGTCAAATTGAAATACCAAGAAAGTAATTTTTATCAGTGACTAACTACCGGAGTCCAGCTCAACTCCTGCAGTCTTCTTTTATCCAGTAAAGAAAACAGTTATCGAGTCCCATAGACTTGTTGGCTTTATGTTGTTGCTGTAAGTAAGAGAGAGTAAGAGAAAGTTTGCTGTTGGAATCCCCATCTTTGAAAGTTTTTTGAGAGCTGACCAACATATTTTGAGGGGTAATGAGGAAGTTTATTCAGTCGGTGGGGATTGGGAAGCGGTGTGGGGTTCATTAATTGGTTTATTGGTTGTTTTGGATGCTAGGTATATTTGCTTAATATCAGTTGTCAGTGAAAACAAAATCTTTGATTTCTCATTCAGGTTTCATTCACAATACCATTCTTTTATAGATGACAAAATGTCTTCTGTTTGCTTTTTCAAGGTAGAGGTTGAAGATGTTGGAAACAGTTTAGATGCTTCTTCATCTGATTTAACTGTAATAAAGGTAAATTGTAACCAATTTTTCTTTACAAACAACCAGGCATAATATATGCCATATAAACTGTAGGCTGAAACAGTATAGGTATGGGTAGTACACGGTGGGTGTATTCTTATTCTGCAAAGAATACGAACTAATTCCTTTCTAATCGTATGGACAAAGGTGTGCATATATATATACAGGTTACATATATGTATACGATGTATATATATCATAGTGAGTTTGGGTGGTAGATTGGATTATTTTTATCTGTTGTATAAACCAACCTGGTGCCTTACATTACATTTAACTTCCATTAAAAGTGTACGTATCCCATGTTGACAAGAAAGCTTGAACTGACCTATTCCTGAAATATTGGCTGTGTTTCCAGATCACTTGTGGTAGGTTAAGGACACTTGCAGCTCCAGGTGAAGCTGTTGTTTCTATTGATCCTGTTTTCAGAAAGCAGACTTTAGAGAAGGGTAACACGAAGATAAGCTTTGCTCTATGCTGATTACGTTTGTTGATCTATTTACCCTGGTGAATGTGTGCTGTGTGTTAAACAGGCGCCTCAATTTGGGAAATATTGAAGTTTTTACACATTTTGTAAAACTTGAAGACATTAAAAAGTAATGTTGAACCTTCTTGTGGGAAATTTATTTAAAATTCAATGTTTTCAAAGCTGAAATAGGCTAAATTACAGTAACTCGTTCCCTAAATTCTCTTCTATCTTGGCGGAGTGAGAGACGTCATTCAGAATAACATCTTGACTTCTTATGAAATAGTGATATTTCTCCTTTTTTATCTTTTTCACTGCAGGAATTTGTAGAGTTACCTTTGGAGCCAGGTACTGTTTTTTTTGGTTTTGTTAGGTTTTTTTGGTTTGTGTTTTTTGTTTGGTTTTGTGTGGGGGGGTTTTGTTTGTTTGGGTTTTTTTTTCTTTTTTTTTTTAATGGATTACTGTAGTGTACATTATTATGGTGGACAATCCAGGTCATGCAGGGTCATAGAGATTGGAAACCCAGTCATATCACCAGATCTGTGAATAACTGCTTTTTGAAAACATTCGCTTAATATGATGAAATTATTCCGTAGAACTGTTACCTACAGTGGAGTTAAGGAATGAACCTTGAAGATGTAAAGGTTCTAAAAACAGATCTTGTGATATCACATTGTACTGTAGTTCTACGAATATAAATACAGGAGCATAGGTGATACAAAGCTTTGGTACAGAACAGAAACTAAAGGGTGACTGGACTTCAGAAGAAGAAATACATTGTCTTCGCAGGAATTTTCTACAGATCCTATTCACTATCTGGACTACAAACACGCTCATGCACCATCAGAAGATGCCCACTTCT
>NW_010124137.1:0-1893 GCF_000699245.1 Pterocles gutturalis
AATAGTTAATAAATTCAATTGTTTTTTTTCTTGATCTTCACGAGTCATGTCGGTTCCTTGCCCGTGACCCTAGGTGGTGAGTGAAACCCTCCCTGCCTCAGCCCCCCAGGTGTTTAGAAAACTGTCCCCGTGGTTTTATAAACCATGACACTCTGCCTCTTGAAATGAGGTTCACTGACCCAAGCTCCCAGCATTTTGAGGCCTACAGAAGGGAAATGTCAAGATGCTTTATATTTTGGAAACATGCATTCCTTTCTCATGGCTGCTGTAAATGTTCTCTCCTTATCTTGCAAGCCCATCAGAGGAAGAATAATTATAGTCTTTCTGGAATTGAAAGCAGGGTGTCTGGAAATTAGCTGAGAGATTAAAAGCAGAGTATTGGGCAGGCAACATTTTACACAGCAAAAACATGCACGAAAGAGTGGTTTCATATAAAAGCTAGCTAATAGCCTCCACTCTTCTTGTTTTGAAAGTATATAAATATGTTTTACTTTATTTTTCCGACAGACATAGGTTCAAAGAAAAAGATACAGGTGAAGTTTACAGACATACATTGTCTTGGTTATTTATCTCAGCCCTTGGCACACCAAGCTCAGACAAGCTCAGGACAGCCACACGTGTGAAAGGCAGTTTCCAAAAAGGGTCTAACCTAGACAAAAGGAAATCGATTTTCTGTGGAGACCGGAAAAGCATCATTTGGTATAAAGATTGTTGTTTTTTAGAAAACTTATATTTAGTCTGCTCTCCAAAATTTGGTTGTTACAATTGGTAGCATTTTCAAGCAATAGTGAATTTTTCATTTTTGGTGACAATGTTCTTTGACTACTTGCCCTTCTCTGGCCTCTCAAGGCCCTGGTTTCAGGAGATTAGCTGGTATATTACACAGAGACTGCTTAGGCTGTTGTTCTTTTCCCTGAATAATAATGAAGCCTTCACACTGACACTGAACTGTAAGCAGTATCTAGCATTATCCTTTCTCTACTGATTTGCTCCTTGTTGGGGATATCTTCAACAGCCTAAAATCTAACATGTCACCAGGTAACTTTGCATTCAACTCTTCTATTTTTAGCCATTCCTTTCCTAAACAGTAATTATCAGCTATAGCCTTCTTAAGGGCCTCTACAGTCAGACTGTTGTATGATAAAGATGTGTCAGATGGATATTTACAGACAGCAAGTTAAAACACAAGAGTCCCCTCAGGACAACTGCAATTCTTACATTGATAAGGTATTTGCCACAGATGTCAACCTCATCCTAAACACATTGGTCGTTGTATATAAAACCATTAATAAAATCTGTCTATAGCTGGAATGCTGTTTGTTGGTTTTTTTCTAACAGCAGTGCAGATTTTATATTAGGAGTAATTTTATCAGTGGAGACAAATTTAATTCTCTCCTCTGTGCTAGCAACTGTTGATCTATATCCCTCATCTCACCCTATCATAGAATCATAGAACGGCCTAGGTTGAAAAGGACCTTAGAGATCATCAAGTTCCTGCTCTGGGCAGGGTTGCCAACCACTAGAGCAGGCTGCCCAGGGCCCCACCCAGCCTGGCCTTGAACACCTCCAGGGATGGGGCATCCACAGCTTCTCTGGGCAACCTGGACCACTGCCTCACCACCCTCTGCGTGAAAAATTTCTGCCTAATATCCAACCTAAATCTCCCGTCTCTTAGTTTAAAACCATTCCCCCTCGTCATGTCACTATCAACCCCTGTAAATAGTTGCTCCCCATCCTGTCTATAGGCTCCCTTCAAGTACTGTAAGGCCTCAAGGAGGTCTCCCTGGAGCCTTCTCTTCTCCAAACTGAACAAACCCCATTCATGCTAACATCTAGGTCTTTCTGCTTATCTGCTTCCGAATGCCAAGGAAGTGACTCAAGGTCAGCATGTCC
>NW_010124138.1:0-5601 GCF_000699245.1 Pterocles gutturalis
GGGGCTGGTTTCTCACCCCTGATCCCACAGCCACGATCCCCTTCCAGACTGTTTGCGGAGCCCGATGAGTTCTTACGGCACCTCCGCCAAGCCCGCGGGTGTTTGCCCCACGAGAACAGTGTGGCCGGTCCTGCAGCCGCACCGTCGCTGCCACAGCCTGGGGACAGTGTCCCTCGGTCCCCAGCGCTGCACCATGCAACACCCACAAGACTCTCTGGCACTCCTGCCATGAAAGTGACAAATCACAAATTAAACCTTTACAGCAGCCATCGCACAGGAGGATCAGCACCTCAGCACGAGCCCCAGAGGCAGAGCGACGCGAGGCTGGCTGCGTGCAGGGAAGAGGTCACGGACACACCTCCGCTGATGTGCCAGGAAGCGGCTGCAAACTCATTTCAGACCCGAGGACCTTTAACTTCCTTTACTGGTGGGTTGAGACCAGAACAAACGAGCGTAAATCAGGGCACGCACGGGCACAACTCCAGGGGATGTTCCAATCCTGCCGCCGCCGAACCCCCCCTCCCTCTCCGCAAAAACGGATGCGATTTCACTCTCACCCAACCAACGGGACCCTGAGGCACCGGCAAATAGCAAGAGAAAAGCACACCAAAAGCCCGGCTGGGCAGAGCTCCCGCGGGAAGCCGTCCCCCTTTCCGAGGCCACGGGAGGTGCACGAGACAAACCCCAGAAATGGTTTTTCCAGCGCGGCCATCGGTAGAGTCACAGCTCAAACAGCCCTCCCCTGCCTGCCTGAGCCCCTCACGCAGCCCCAGACGGAACAGCCTCCAGCCCAGCCCCGGGGTTTCAGTCCCAGTTCTCCTCATCCTGCCTGGAGGGACGCACACAGACAAACCAGTATGGAGACTGGGGAGAGCCGGCTGGGCGCTTTCGGCCACTCACTCATCGCCTCCCAGAAAGAAGCTGCTCCACCTCCCAGGTCAGATCCTGAGCTTCCCTCGCCCCAGAGCACCAGAACAACTGTGAAAAGACACTTACACCACTTTAGGTGAAGAAAAATGTTTCATCGTTAACCCTGCAGCAGAAAGTACACGAGGCCAGCGCAGGGAGAACACAAACGCATGTCCTGGACTGACACGCAGCAGCCTCCGCTCCCTGGACAGCGCCCAAACATCTCAAAAAACATATTTGACGAGTGCAGCAGCTTCGACCGTCATCTGCTGAGGCAATCAGGGTGGCAGATGTCCCATCATCTCCCTGGAACCATGCGGCAGAAGCTGGGCAGATCGACAGCAAGAATGAGGGGATGCCAGGCGCGGGATCGGGGCAGGTTCTTGGTGCTGCCCCTCTGTCCCCGGGTGAAGCCCACCTCCCGCCTCGGCTGCCATCCTTCGCCTGTACCCTAACACCTTCTGTACCGCTGAGCTCTCCATCCCGGCACCTCCTGGACTGCTGAGCTCTCCATCCCAGACTCTTTCTTTGCCCTATTTTAACAGGACTGTTTTTATCCTACTTTACAAACCACAGTCAAACTTCATTTTACTTGGCTATGGAGAGCAGAATTCACTTTCTAAGAGGGTACAAAATAATACTTTCAGTGCTAATGCAGAATCCTTTATCTTTGCATTGCTGCAACACCGAACCTCTGAGGCTTCCAGAGCTCCCCAGTTTGGGCTCCTTTTCCTTGCTTGTTCATCCAAAAATCTCCAAAATACAGACAGCCCTCAGAAACTGGGTGGACCCCAACCTTCCCAACCTCAGCAGAGCTCACACAGGAAAAAGGCAGCTGGTGTCGGCAGTGCTTTCCTAAATCCCTGCAGACATGGGTCCCCATCTCGCTCCACTCACAGCCCATCGCAGCACCTACAGCAACGCTTCTTTCACGTTTTACAAGGTCTTTTTTTTCTTCAGGTGGCACAAGGTGCATTTTATACTTTTTCTATCTAATCTTAAATGTACAAAAAGCTTAGAACTGACCCAGGAACACATCAGCGCTTGGCCTGAGAAAATACCTGGACTAAGCCCACAGCAATCCTGCTCTGGGGAGAGATGTTGGGCGCTGGGAGCACAACTGCTCACCCCTCTGCAGAAACCTCCACCACCCCGAGGCCACGCCAGCCTCGCTTCCTCAGCACCATTGTCACCTGGGATCTCGCAGGGTTAAGGTTTAGTTAACCTAAGTTAACCTAAGGATGCAGTCCTCACCTGCTTTAGCCAACCTCCATTCTCCGCACAGCAATCCCTGGCACGCACCGGAGCGAAGGGAGCACGCAGCGGTGCACTGAAGCGGTTAACCACACAGCAGGCTGCAAAACAGACTTATTGTGGAGGCAGTTGTTTCAGTTCTGAAGAAAAAAAAAAAAATTCTCAAAGGCAAGAAAGGACATCGAGTACCTAGACACATTTTATGTCTTGAGAACTTCACTCTAGTTCTTACAAATGGGACACAAAGGGGGCTCTTCCCTGGAAGGAACCACATCAGACTCTGCTAAGCTGCACATCACACTTCTGCGAGCCTTGTATGAGAGCAGCACTAAATATCGTCTCTTTAACGGCAGATGTGGAAATCGGTACAAAACTGTGAGCAGCTTCACAGACACTCTCCGAGGTGCATGAACCAGTTACGAAGTTTGCCCAGAGACCACTGCAGAGTGGAATTGGAGCAGAGAACCCCTGCACCCCCCACCCCCTAAGAGCATTCACACCCCGCCAGCCCTGCAGACCCCCCCCAGAAAGGCTTCGACTGCACAGCGTCGCCCCTCCTGCTCCAGCAGCAGCTCTGGAGCTCATCCAGGAAAGCCAGCCTCCTGGCTGCCAGGTTTGGCTTCTGTTTCTTTTTTTTTTTTTTTTTTTAAGAGTAATTATTTACATGTCCTGCACTTACCCAGCTAGTCTTCTGTACCTTGTGCCCCTCAAACCACAGGTTAGCGCAGGGAAGCACATTTTATTTTTGCTCACTGCAGTAATGACCCAAGAAAGCTGCGTATTGATCTGGCTTACAAGCTGTCGGAAAGCATGACTGCTAATCTGACAAATTCAACTCTAATGCAAGGACCACTCAGCAGTCACTGCCTCCGATTTTCAAGGGCAAAAAACCCAAAACAAAACCTGTCGTGTGCCAGAGAAACATCAGGAAAAAAAAAGTAAAACCACTACTATTCAACGACACCCTCTTTATTCAAAAATAGATATCTATGAGACATTTCAGAATATACTGCTGTCACAAATGGCAGCCTATACGTCTAAATTAATTCCTAAATCAATTTATACAGATTTAAGCTTTTGTTAAAAAAAGACACACCTTGGGAAAATCTGTTTAACCTTGAGAATGTCACCCAGTTCACCAGATGCCCTTCGCCCAAAAAGTAAAACACATAAAATTAAAAACCACAAGACTTCATTTAAATTAAGCAAAATAAAACACGCACATATATTTGAAAAAAAAAAATCAAAACATTTCAATTAAAGAAAGGACATACAACTCTCTCACAGATCTGCCCAAAACAAAAGCGTGAGATGTCGACACATTTGTCTCCATCATTTCTTTATGACAGCTTTTTTGTCCTATACACATTCTGTCAGCGGCCAAAATAAGCACTGGCTAAAACAGCCCCAGGGTCACTCCACGAGCTGGGACAGGACAGGAATGAGGCTTTTGGTTTGGGTTGTCGAGGTTTGGTGGGGGATTTTTTGTTTTTTTCCATTTTTGGCAAAAGCAGAGAGAATGTACAGTGCTTTATCTGAATAATGTTTGGACCATAAAAGGCTGCACAATCAACCCAGTTCAGGGAAAGAACAGTTCTGCCACTGGGAAATTTCCTGTAAACTCAAGAGAAAAAAATATTTCTTGGCTGGGCAGTAGAGGTGCAAGGAGTTTTTTAAAAAGGACAAAATGAAGTGTCAGTAGGAAAAGGGCGTGAGCTTCTTAACAACTTAATGACCAGAAAATGCTGTATTACTGGTTTTAACTGAATGCTGAACGGGCCACTGAATACCCAGTAAAATAAATTAATGAGGACACAGAATTCTGCAGGTTTCCTCTCACGTCTTTGACAACAGCAGCTTAAGACTACAGGGAGGCACAAACACAGCACGAACTTCAACTAATTTCAGCCTGTGTTACAAAACCTGTGTTATCAGATCAAGTGTTTCCAGAAGCTTAACATGTTTTATAGTGTGAAGTGCTAAATTTAAACAGAATTGTTATCCAAATTGGAATGGTTTTCAGTGATCAGAGTCCAGCTTGTCAGAGCTAACACACAAACTGAAACGGAACTGCATCCACGGCAGCTAAAACATTAGCTAGCAACATAATGGAATTAAGAGTATTTTAAATTTGCCTTCTTTTTTTCTTTTCTCGATTATAAAAACCGATTCACAATAATCTGTGACGCAAAATCAAGTACATCCTTCTAATATCTACATGCATGGACATGGTACATGTGCGTACAGGATATGTGCATACATATGGGGCTATTTTCTATATAAATAAATATTTATACCACATTTAACTTCTGTTAACCCAACAACTTCACTAAAGCTACACAGAGAATTTATAGAACGGTGTTTCCCGCGTAACCATCCTCAGAGCAGATCAGCCAGTGCCTGTCACTGGGATATCCCCAGTTGTGATACACCATGCCAACCTCTCGGCTCGTTAAACCAAAGCTTCTGTGACCATCTAATTTCACATAACGAAGAGGAAAAATGTGGTATAAATCTCAGGTAGCTAGAACAAAATTTACTTCCACGCTCATTTAGGTAATACCCAGTTCTGTGTTGCTCAGCAGAACGTAAATGATGAAGCTATCTCTAATTCCCAAAGAAAAGCTGCTATTTTTATTGCCTGTGGTGAGTTTCAATTTACGTACATGCCAAATAGGAACTGTCTTCGTGTCAGTCCCACAACAGCATGAGGAACTGCAGATTTCAGAGAAATCTCTCTCTGTACCACCGCTCAGGGGATGCTTCCTTCCTCCACTGAGGCGGTACAGCACCTGCACACACACATCCCTCCCGAGCCACCAGCCGCTCCACTGCTCTCAGAGATGAGGTTCAGAAACCCAGCGAAAACAGATGAGACATCTTCAGAAATAATGCAGTACTTTTACAGAGAAAAATGTTATACGGTCAACCTTTCTTTGAAAGCTTTCCAGGTATGAATGTACATGATTCTCATGAGTTTCGGGGGGGGTAACAAGAGATAAGAGCAAACAGCAACTAAAGAGTATGGAAAAATATGAGAAAAGTTTGCCTATGCGGACTATCCCGACTCCCTTCAGAGCTCACAAAAACTCGCTCCTTTCCCTTCTCTCCACGTGAGCCAGTGTACCCAGAGAGAGGGGAAGCACGAGCAGCCGAGAGGTTAAAGCAGGGTCTGCAAGTTCCTTCCTACAGTAGATCTTGGAAGACTGGATGCCCAGTCAACACCAGAGTCTTCTTACTTCTGCTGGTAATAACGGACACCAGGGACACGGTTCATTCTAGTCTGTTGAAAACAGGTCACCAGCAGACGGCAGAGGTGCCAGACCTCCTGTGACATTGGGCAGCAGGGACAGATCTGGAAGGCTCTGGATGTGGGACTTCAGCTCCTTGCGGACCTGGGTTACCCGAGCAAGCTTCTGTTTGTATTCCTGAGGGAAA
>NW_010124138.1:5632-25518 GCF_000699245.1 Pterocles gutturalis
AAAGGTTAAGCACAGGTTCATTAGCGGTGCTTTTGGTTAAGCTAGGAGTGAGGATTCTGGGAGAAGGAGACAAGGCACAGGCTCTCTGCGCAGCTGCTGGCTCCACTGCAGAGCCTGTCAGCTGCACCCACATTCAGCTCCCAGGCATTGGCATCCCAAAGCTGCTCATGCTGCCCTGTGTTACTGGGACAGAAGCAATGTAAAATGCCCCCAAACCTGCACCCACTGGGACCTGGTGGAGTATTTGAGAGAAGCATCATCACCTAGCTGCTCTCTTCTGATATCCTTCCCCAGGCCACGGCTTGCACCCACTGCCGGAGCAGGAACGCTGGCAGAGCGCTCCTGGGACACCCCTCTGCTGACAAACCCAGCAGCCTGGGGTACACCACAGCGATTACTAGAACTCTGCGGCTAAAACCCTCATTTTTTTCAAGCTTGATCGATTTTGAACATTTAGATAATCCAATTTTCCCTTTCAAGTCATTAAATCAAACCCAAGTTTTGGCCGTCAAACAGGGGCTCCTCTGTGAGCTGTCGGACGACTCACGGTAGCAACTGCAGCAGCAAGCTGGCGTGTCAGCAAGCACCACGGAAACACGGGTACAATCACTAAACATAAACCAGAGAAAGACATCCACGCTGGGCTGAAACCTGGCAAAATACAGGCACTAACATTTTCAGAATTCTATGACAAAGGGAGAAAAACAGTAAGTGAAAAATCCCTGAAGGATTTTTTCCACCAATGAGGTCTGGATGGAGCACTAGAACTCCAGTCAGAAACATCTCGCCATCTTCAGAGACCTCCCCAGTCTAAGAGCCACCAGTGACTTGTATTTCATAACGAGAAGACAGAGGAAGAGTTTGGGCCCTGAAAAAGGAAGAAAGACCCACACTGGGTTAAATTACGTTTAGAGGCCTTTTAAGAGCAGACCAGCGCATACCCAAGGTACCCAATACAGAAGCTCAAGTAAAGAACAATGTTTCTATAATTGTCAAAGTTTTGTGATTCTAAACGTTTAAGTTACAGTCACAGAAAACAGCCATTTAAGTAATAAAAGGCCAGTACCACATAATTCCTTTTGGGATGTACCAGTCTGCTCACAAACATGCATGGCGTTTTTCCATGGCATCTCCAGAACGCAGGACACATTCCTAGGAGCAGCAGTCCGGAGAACAGGCTGCCGTACCGTCGGCTGGGATTTAACTTACTTTCGTTTCTTAATCGCTTGGCAAAGAGAACACTTTACCAGAGAACAGAAGTTTATCTTTGAAGAGCAAATAAAACTGGGCAAACATTTAATAAAAACATCTTTCTAATGAGCTTACAGCTTTGATCCAGTCTTTCTAACCTTCGCAATGACGGAAATTCTCTTCACCTTCTCCAGAAGTCAAAGCAGAGCAGTTCCTGCAGGATTACAAGCAATGAGTTCACACTCTCTGGGTTTCACTACTTTGAATTAGAATAGTGAGAGCAGCAGTCAGCGGCAACAACTCCGAATACCTCTATGCCTGGAATGGCTATATAAATATATTCCATCAATTTCCCACCAGCACCAAATAAGGATGTCCTTTAACAGCCTGCTTCAAACTTAAACCCTTTGATGAGGCTCAGTGAGTTAGCACACCATCACAACCAAACACTTCTGTTGATGTACAGAGCATATACACTGAAATAATAAAGCTCAAACAAAGCCCTACCAGCTTCCTAAACTAAAGCAGGCTGTTCTCACGCCTAGAGGAGAACAACTACAAAACCTCAGGAGGCGGCGACTGCGAGGATTTGTTTAGTTTAATGGCAAAGAATCAGGATCAAAATAAGAATGCACCCCACATCCCTAGTCACACCATTTGGGGAAATACTTAAACAGCGAAACAAGTCAAGAAAGTCACAGTGAGGCCTAAATCCTATCTGTTAAAAAAAAAAAAAAAAAAGAGAGAGAGAGGGGAAAAAAATACTCACAAGGAAAAGGCAGCAACAGCCCCAAAACCATTAAAAACTCTGGCCCAGAAAAACATCAGTAAATTCAGGAATGGAAACGATGTTCTAAGGGAGCAGTCCAGGACCCAAGATTTCCTAGAAGAGCCGAGCACATGCAGGACAGATCCGATACACAACGCAGACCGTGTCAGAGAACTGTCTCCTGCACGGTTAACACTCTCCCTCCCCGCCAGTACCACAGCACTGTGCTGATTCGTGGCAGGGCTGCAAAGGGCTCGAGCCCGATGTGAACACTGGGTCAGGGTGTGCCGGCGGTGCTGGAGCCCTGGCAGACACACCACAGTGAGAACACAGCAAGGACCTACAGACGGGAGGTATCGCAGACACAGCCCGAGGCAGCCCGGCACTTCTGGGCGGCTGCTCCTAGAGGCAGAATTGCGAAGTCCTGCTGCAACATGCAAGCAGCGCGTACCAGGGAGACACAATCCTTGGTATGAAGCGTAGGCACGTTTGTTTGTATTTGCCATTTGTACTGCTCAGCAATACCTCTCGGCTCCATTCAGAACCACACAGGAGCAGAGACGTGCAACCCCCTTCCCGGCTCAGGGGCTTCTCTTTCTCCACAAGCCGAGCTGTGGCCATATTCTGCAATGCAGGACGCTGGAAGCGGGTTTTATGGGAAACCATGTTTTTCAGGCAGCTCATGACGTGCTTTGAAACTGCATATTGCAAATTTTAGCATAAGGTCCCTCCATTCCATAAAACCGAAAAAAAAAAATGAAGTGCACTTAAAAGAAAGCGCTGCTTTCTGAGGTCTGAGTTTGTCCTCCATGCGGCTAGCTAATTGCCTTGCTGCATAACTGGCTTTCATTAAGATTGAGAGTACTTGGATGCTATTTGCTTTTTTTAGACAAAATAACGAGATCTTTACTGTAAGCAGGAGTTTCAGGATGATACAGACAACACTGGCGCTGTGCCACACGAATGCTTTTGCTAATCAACATTCACCTTCGGTATGCAGTGTTCCGCATCCACACGGCCAAGTGAATCGGATCCTCAGTCCTTGAAACAAACAAAATCAGAACTGAACACCACTGAACGAATCTGACAGAAGTGTTTCATTCCAAAGAAGCCTTGCTTGAACGTTATGAAAGTGACTGTAATTGACATGACAGGAATTCATTCTGAGGACTGCTGCAAGGCTTGGTTCACCTTGTAGAGTTACGCAGCACGGACTTAACTTCATTTTAGCTCAGATTTGCACCGGACACTTGCATTCCTGTGCTGGGTCAAGCAGTAACGTGCTGTAAGTCATCACAGCAACTGCATGTACTGAAAAACACCCAGTGAGGCACTAATGAGAATTTAGAAAGCAAATGGGAAGAGCAGCCGGTCAGCCTGTTAGCCTGTTTTGCTACACTGCACCTTGAGCCAGGTGGATGAAAGCAAGAGACCATGGAAGTCAGGGAAAAAAAAGCACCAGAGGCTCGACAGGAATTTGAAAGAACACATAGTGAAGCAAGAGGTTCGACAGCAATCTGTTTATATGGTTGTGTAAAAATCTCTATTTAAAACTTTAAATATACCACCCTAATATAGCAGGTTCATTAGGTTTTCCTTAGCTTTTGCTGCTTGCCACTTAACCTATGTAACTTATAAAACATACTCATTAAAACAGGTTAGAATGTCACAATGACAGCATATTGACAAGAAATGAACAACATGAAGGGTGGTGGGAGAAAATACCAAACCTGAAAAGCTTCCAAGGAATCACAGCTTGAATGATCTATTTCCTTACAGAGCTACAGTCCATTTTCCTACCTGACATTTGTTCAGTCTTGCTCTTTTAAATCTGACAAGGCTTCTTTCTTTTGCAGCATCATTCACCACACTTCACCAGAGATGGAATTCCTGCTCCCGGTACAGTTCCGTGCTCTGAACACACAGCGTGTCTCCTTGCCCTCCTCTTCGCTGAGGACAACTTTAAGCTGTCCCACAGAGGAGTCAGCAGCAGAGGCCCCTTCAGAGCCTTTCTCCAGCTGCTGGAGACGGCCCTCCTCATCTACCGGCCTTCGCAAGGTTTAAAAGCTCGCTCAGGATCGGCGCAGGCTACCACACACAGCAGCAACGAAACCTGGCTTCGTTTGGAACATATCCTTCCCACAATAAACCCTGGGAGGGTGCAAACACTGTTCACAACAAAAATCAGCATTCAGTGCACAAGCAAACAGCTACACGTTCACCTCTGCAAGCACCTCAATGCTTTTGATTGCCAAGCAAAAGAGGAGTTGCACCCTGGTTCACTTCTGTAAAATGCATAAAAACATTATACATTAATACTGGATTGTTTTTATTTGCTTTTATTTTTTATATTATTTCATTTGCAGTACCGCCATCATAACAAATGCCTACAAGCACCTACAAAGTGAAGAAATTATACCTTTGCGTTGTGCAAAGAAACAGAGCTGTTGCCTGGAGCCCTGCATCGCACAGCAGAGCCAGAGGAACCACAATGAGTTTCTCGTCCCACTCTGAGCCAGCCTTCCCTTGTCCCCCACCCAGCGGCACGGCTGGCTCACAGCTGGAAATGCTGATGGGCAGTTAGTCACTCCGGGCGGTGTTAATCAGCAGCTCTGTTTTACAGACCCATTTTATGACACTCTGCCCTGCTGCTCCTGCTCAGGACCTTCGTGCCCTGCCCAGGGGGAAGAGCAGGAGACCTGCCTCCGCTGCCTGGTTCCCAAAACCATCGCCTGCTGCTTGCAGGCATGTAAAACACTGATGGCTTTGTTTCCTGGCTGAAAAACTAAACCTTCAACTCTTGTTCCCCGCCTAAACCACTGAAATGAACATCCCACAACCCCAGAACTCATCTGAGAGGGAAGCAGCAGCCACAAAGGCACGCCAAAAGGGATGTGCAACAACAGTCTGAGCAGTGGAAGCAACACAGCAATAAATTGCATATTAACCCACTGAACTAAATCATATTTCAAGGAAATGTGTAGTGCCGGGCAGTCCAGAAAGCCTCAAGTGAGATTGCACTTCATCCTTCTGAGATGCATTATCAAAGAGGGTTTGCAAATCCATACGGGCACAGCTTTAACACCTTATTAAAGGTGCCTGGGAGCAATAAATATTAAAAAACACCAACATCTAAAAACCCCCGCAGCTCTCAGCAGGATTCTAAGTCATAATTTTTCAGGTGCAATCAACGATCAGAAAAATTCCCCTCAACTGGCTCTTAAATACAGTGTGCTCTTCCTATTTCTGTACATACATGCACAACCCCCGCATGCACTGTGCTATATACACACAACGTATACACTATAGCGTGTTCCTCGTGTCACCTTTCACAAACACCGACACGGATGGATGGAGGGCACAGGGAAGGACTCAGCATCACTGACTGCAAACCAAAGCAGAAATTCCAAATGCACATTCTCCTCTCTACGTACATATATATATATTCTCTTCTTCCCACTAGATTAAAATGACACCCCATCCACTCCACATTTTCTGTTGTCAGCAGTTATATTTCAGATACCCATAAGGCTTTCACACCATTTGCCATTTTCTAGAACTTTCCCTCGATTCCTCTAGTCCCATCTATTTAATTAACTTCATTTGAGTCACCTGGCACACCAACATGGAAATGCTCCCCCGGATATCACCCCCCTACTTTCAGTTCTACACAAACGGATTCCCGGGATTTTTTCCACTTGCCTGCCATGCACTCACAGAGAGTACACCGACTTCAAAAGACAACCTTCCCCTTGAAGTTCTGCAGACTCAGGTGCTGGAGGACAAAAAGCCTCCACAGTGATTGTACTCTGTAATTGTAACAGCAGCAGCGATGCCCAAAAATAACACAAATCAGAGAACTTTCACTGGAAGTACTCATGTGAGATACAAGACACCTTATCTCGTTCTTATAGAAACACCAGTTCCTGTTTCTGTGCCTGGCTGAAAATGGATTTTATTCCTGACACCCATTATTAAAGCCTGGGCTGACTCTGATCCGGTCCAGGCTGTGGAAGATCACACAGCAGCTGCAGTATCAAGTCCATAACTTCTAACCGAGATGAAACACTATTCAAAAAGAAATTCAGCGTTCAGATGTTGAACAACAGAATCCACCGTACCTTTCAGGAGGTTAACCTGGGGAATATTTATCCTTAAAAACACCTGCCTGGTTACAGGCTGTTCAGCACCAGCTTTGGCTCAGCTCATTTTGCTCTGCAGCCGACTGCCAGAATTAAAGCAACTCTACCTCTTCCTTCCAAGCACTTCCAGACTACAATCGAATTACCACAACTCCTCCCTGCCCCTGGATAAAGTAATCCTAAATATTACACCTTCCATTTCTGCAATCGCTACCCCAAAAGCAGAGTCTGGCTGTATGTTATGATCTCCAGGCTCCGTGCTAGCTCTCTCCCTTCACGTCACCAGCGCTGCTCAGCGCGACATCGCTGCAGCCCTGCTCACACCAGTCTCTAACGCTGAAGTGCTGTTCATCGTCCCAGACCACCCTTCTCAGCATACTGTCCCTTCAGTAAACATTTCTGAACTGATGACAAGAGCTTTGTGTCGCAGGGTTTTGACACTGCAAAGTATTTTGAGCATCAGCCCATTAGACATAAACACGCAGAGTTTATGTAAATGTTTAGAGAATTTGCTGTGTTTCGTGAGGGATAGTATTAACAGGATTAGTAAATAACTGCAGCTCTTTAGACTGCAAAAGCTGCTTTTCAAAAGATGTAGATTAGCTACTTTCATTACTATCACAGTGAAAGACTTTGCTTTGTGAGTCAATAAAACAAGAAATATCCAGAGTAGTTTCCAAATCAGACATTTCCATATCTTAAAATAAAGCCCCAAGTCATATTCCTACCAGCAACCCCTTTCCTCAACTAGCAGCCTGGGCTAGATTAGGATAGAAGATGGGTGGTTTACTTCGCTATCTAAAAATGCTATCTCCGAGAGTCAGGAAACTTACTTCCCAAGAGGAAAAAAAACCTTACAGTCAATAGTACCAAAGATTCTGGAAAAGATCTCTTGAGAGCGCCAAGCACACAATGAGAAGAGATGTAAAATTAGATTGTTTTAAGTTATTTTCTTATTTCCTTTTTTGCTTGAGTAAATGTTTTCGTTTTTAATACATTCTTAATTGCTACAAGGATTTCACATCCTTCTATTAAAATGCTTATTAGCACTACAAAGAAAAATCCGGGTTTATCAGCAACATTACTGTGGGAACATCAAAGGCTCAAACAACGCTGATCAGCAGTTACAGCCTGCCCTATCTGTAACCGACATCTCCTGCTATTTATTAACCCTCTACAACTCCAGAACAATGGAATGCTTTAATCAGGCAATATCTCAGCTAAGATTGGAGATGGGACATGAGTATGAGTTGTGCCTTCATGTTCGGTATTCAAGAGTGGCATTTCCTGCAACGCATTTTAGACTTCTGCAGTGCTAAGGCCACCTTGTTTTGTCAGGACAAAGATGCTAACCTCAACAGACATTTAATAAGATCATTCTTTAGTTTCCAATGTACTAAAGAATGTGTTTACACCTAACAGCGGGCAAGCAACCTGTCCTGTTGCCATCAGCAGGGTTATTCCTACTGACAACATTTTCAGGATTACATTTCTGCCTCTGACAGTTACATTCCTTACCAAAAGGATATTTTCCAAAACCAAAACCAACACAATTATCACAACATTTCTGCTAGCACATTAGAAATTTTAATTTAACATTGTCATTGTGAATTTCTTAATTTCACAGTCTCAAACTGACTTGAATTTATGGATTGTTCTGGGCTTTTTAAAACATTGCTGTACAGCATTTTGCTACCTATTTCTTACCTTTGTTTTGAAAAAAGTAAACAGCAATATGCCTATCATTTCTGTATTTTTATTTTACACACATATATATATGTTTTTATATGACAGGTGTCCTTCCAGCAAGGGAAAAAAAACCTGACCCAAGACTTCCACTAGTACTCAGCCCAGAAATCAGGGGCCAAGCAGGATGTTTTTACGGCATCTTTCATCTCTATGTCTGAAAGGGCCTTTGAATGACTCAGACATAAGACAGATGCTATGCTTGAAGAAATTCAAGCTAAACAAGCTAACAGAATTATTAAGTATCCACTCTAATTCTGAATCCAGCATCAGCACTTGTTTGGCTGATCTGGAAAAAACATTGCTCTGGAAAAGCACCACATTCACAGTCACAAGGCACTGAGAAGCTCCAGGATAAACACACATGACAAAGCAAGCATCCAAAATGAAATTTACCTCCAAACAATGTTGCCTAGCTGTCAGAGGATTAGGTTTGTCATGACAGTAAACAGCCTGCAATCGCCACAGCACAGTCTCCTTCCAGAGGGTTTTGTCCTCTCCAGCAGCTCCAGTCCCACCCAGCAACAGCTGCTCGCCATCACCAGCAGCGACGGCGCAGAGGAAGCCCTTAATGTGCCGCCAAGGGGCAGCGGAGCAGATGGCAGCGTGACATACAACCACAAGCATTAATTAAACTTCCACACAAGTTCCAGGATGCAGTGCTGAGTGAGTTTCCTTCAAGAAGAACATTTCAGACCAGGGGCGGCAGCCACAGCCCCACGCTCGCTCTAGGACGTGCGGCCGGTGCTGGGGTCCAGCCAGCGCAGCCTCATTTCAGTGTCCTGCCCTCCTGTTCGAGGGAGCTACTGCAGCAAGGGCGAGTCAGCGGCTTCCCCTGTCAGCCCAATTTACATTCCATCACAGACACTGCAGGTAAGGTTACAGAAGATTTGTTTAAACTGCATCCCCTCATCCAGGAGGGGTGGGGAAGGCAGACGAGGGGCACCCAGCCATACGGAAAAGAATAACAAAAACCCAACCAAGATAAAACCCAGGTAATTACGGCAAAGGGAGGGTGACTTTTTTGGAAATGGGGATTTCACCAAAAATAGAGTAAATCTGAAGGACCTTTGTTAGGTGAGCCTATTTTTCTTTAATAAGTATTGAATTCTGGGCCTTCCATGTCCACAGGCATTAAAATATCATTAAAACTGAACATCAGAACAGATTTGTCTTTTCCAGACTTGTTACACCACTTTCTTACCCCGTGTTACTCCCAGTGTAAAGCTAACACCCAGAACCATCTCCACTGAGAGAAACATATAGGTTTGGCATCAAGTGGGGGCATTTGGTAAGGCAACAGGCTTGCCGGCACCAGTGTCATCAGTACTCACTTCTAGCTTCTTCTCCTTCTCCATCAACACGTCCTTCTGATTCTGGGTGTACTCGATCAGCATGCGTGCCAGCTGGCGCCGGTCCTCCAGCTCCGCTGCCAGCCGGCCGTTGTACTCCGCTAGCAACAGGCACGCTTCGTCCACAGTCTTCGAAAGGCGTTCCGCTGCCTCTTTGTCTACAGGCACAAGGGTTGGGCAATTCAGGGGACAAAGTTTAAAACGTTCATCTGTCACAGAGGGGCTACCATTCACCAGGCACACGCACAGTAACATCTCACTCAAATACACCCCTGGCTTGATGGGAAAATAAGAGTTCTTGTGACAGGGGATCTAAAGGAAATAAGCAGGACTAACAGCGTGAGAACGGTGGCTTTTAGAGCTGACATGACTGACTGCATTTTATCCTCGCAGAGGTATCAGTGATGGGGCGGGGGCATAAATCTGTGAAGTTAGCCTCTGTAACTAAAACTTCAGGCTGTACTTTCAGAATTCAGTTAAACAAATCAGGTGGGTTTTACATTTAAACATGGTGTGCACTTTTAAATTCCTCTTTTCTCTGAATTTCCTGAAGCAAACACAGGAGTTGCACACTACTCTTCCCAGCTGGGCCCTGGGAGCGTGTATTATAAAGGACTGGATAAGTGGCAGTTCATAATGAGTTCTAAACTAAAACTACTTCCAGGAACAAGAGTCAAATCAGTTCAACCTTTAAATAATTCTATAAATATTACTTCTCAAATAAAATTGCAAAAGTCCATTTAAATAAAGACCGACAGACTAACGGGGGTAGCGAATTTCCTTTTCCGAAGCAATAAAAGAGGATGTGTGTTCTCAGCACAGTCTGATGAAACTCAAAAACATCCAACAGTCAAGGTGTTCAAAATCAAACACACCCATCGGAGAACTCTGGCCCTATTTCCTCCACATTCTTGCGAAATGCTGTTGATGCTCTCCAAGTACAAAAGCCTTGGTCCAAGCCAAAACAATGGAAGCAGCTATGCAAGCTTCTTCTTCAGTTTTACTTCACAGGATTGCTACCTATTAATGACCCAACAGCCACAGAACCAGGACACAAAAGCAGGAATTCACAATACAGCCTGATTATTTAAAGAAAAAAACCCCTTTCATTTCAAAGTTATTCTTTGGACCCATTTTCATTCATCTTCCAGTTTCCTACCTGTAATTTTCTCCAGTAATGAAACATCTTGAACTTCCTGAGGCAGGGAGGCAATTTTTTGCCGCACCGTTGCATCTCCTGATGCTGCGTTTTCCAGGTCTTGTAGGGCTTTGATCAAATCCTCGGTCTACAAGAGAAGTCAGCTAACATTAAAACCAGGTCACTTTGATGCCATTTCCTGCGGAGGTGGCCTCTGCATCTGAGGTCACCCACCTTTGAAAGCAACCATTTGGGGAATATTTTATTCAAGCAACTTTAAACTGTTGCTTCCCAACACTAAGAGCATTCACTAAGCCTACAATATCCCAGTGTCTGGAAAGTTATGCAGAATTACAGAAGAATCATCTTTTTCAAGACTCTGCAGCGGAAAATGTCTCATTCCAATTAAGAGAAGCGATCATTTAAGACAGAGCTGAGAGTACATGGCCACACCAGTCTGAGAAACAGCCATCAGCCCTTTGTGTTGCACCAAACTGGGACTCTGTCTTTTAGCTGAGCATCCCCGACACCTTCTCCTACACTAGCAGGAAAAATTCTATTCCAAAGATGCATTCTGACACAGGAGGAAAAAAAACCAAAACTAAACAAAACCAAACTTTCATCCGTCCAAACAAAACTGCGTCAGATTTCTGTCATTATAAGATTTAGAATTTTGTAACTGGTTACCTACCAAAACTTTGATAACAATGAAAGCTATCACTGTCAGAGCAAACTTTGTATCGGCCTGATTTTGCAAAGCCATTGCTCCCTCAGTTAGCTCAACGGGCTCTTTGGAAGCACACTGCAGTCTGCAATTAACTCTCAACCTCATCTCTCGGCTGGTTTCAGTGCCTCAAGGAAAAATGTGTTAGTTTAAATTAATAGACTCAAAACGTAACCTAGCTTAAAGGGGATGTGGATGAGGACAGCCTTAAGAGGACCTCCCCTGACACACCAGATTTCTTCCCTGCTCAAAAAAAATTAAAAATGGAAGAAGAGAGACTCCTCGAACAGGAAGAGAAAAGTCTTGTTTGTTTTTAAAAAAATATTAAGTTTCAATGGGAGGTTTGTGAAACTGGAACACTAGCCCTGCAAACACCACCACTGATGTCTCAACTACACTTCAATTGTTTGAAAACTAATAAAAATAATGAAAAATTTTAAATAATTTTTTATCTGAAAAATAAAGAACTCCATCACCCAAGATTTACTACCTCTTTGCAAACTGCTAATGATTTCCAACAGTAGCAAACACAATGCTTATCATCAAGAGAAACCATAAGCTGCAAGGCATCTGGAGGTAAAAACAACAAAAAAACTCACTTAGTTCCTTGACAACTGTTATTTATTTTTATTTTTCAATGTTTACAGCCTACCAGATGGATGGTGTATTTTTTTTACAATTTTCAAATAGGCAATGGTTTAACACATGTTCATTTTGTAGCCTTAAATGGTCAGAATGATCCTCTATTCCATTCCTACTATTTCCACACCACTAACATGTCAGCCCCAGAATAAAGTCTTCAGAACTGGTTTTGGTAACCAGCTCCACACTTTTTAATACTTTTAAAGCTCTTCATGAGCTTTTTAATAGCTCGTGGAGAGAGATGTTCTCCAAAAAAAATAATCAAGTTTTAACTGTGTTACAACTTTGGGTTTGAGAGATGGCACACTGGTCTTAGAAAGAATTTAAGATACGGTCTGTTCTTCTAGCAGCCCCTGAGGGTCTTTACTGGCAGCGCTACTCAAACCTTGGGTCACGCTCCCTGACATCACTCAGAAGTGGCACAGCAATTCCATATGCAGAAGGAATCTGTTCCATTTCACATGGACGACTCAACCCCCAACTGAGTGTCTCCATTAAAAGCATTTCACTTGTTGGCAGCTCCACCTCGTGGCTGTACCACTGGAGGTGGCTGCACAACTGCTCCCACTCCCAACCCATCCCACCTACCAGCAGCGGCCCAGCACTGGGGTCTTGGGGTGAGTAGCTCCCAGGGTAATCATCATCTTCCTCCTCTTGTATTTGCTGAAAAGTCCGCTTTAAAGACTTCTTCTCCTCTGCAACTGAAGACACATACAAGCAACTCATTTGGATGCCAGATCTGCCCACCTGAACGATCTCTGCTTCACCAGAACGGAACCGGGCGCTCTGATGATTCCACTCTCTGAAGGCCGGCTACAGCTGGACTCCAGTGCTGCTATCACATTCCAAACACTCCCACGTGAAGCAGCACGAAAAGGCTGATTTCGCCCACACCCCTATCTCTGTACACGCACCTACAAGGATCCAGTCTCCGTATCAGCAGTGTGCACCCAACACAGGCAGGGAGAGCACACGCCCCTCTGTCAATGAACCCTGCTCACGTTCGCCAGTTCGTACCACGGATGCAGGTGAGGATTTCTACCAGTGGAAATGAAGCACTGATGCCAGGATACACGTGGACAGAAGAATTTCAAGCTATCTTTCTGCACCAAGTCCATCTTCATTGTGGCCTCACAAGCAACTCAACACCTGCTGGTTATTCTGCCTTCCACCCTTCCCTAAGAACAAAGACTTCAGGATGTGACAGCAACAACAGCAATGGGCAGAGTGTGAACGGGTGTCCAAGCAGGCAACCTCTAACACTGCAGAAACAGGGATGCATAAAGAAGACAGGGTTGGTTAAACGAATCCTAGCTCAGCACACCAGAGCTTGGAAGGGAAGAGACAGCCCATGAGTGAGGCAGGCTTAACACAGCCTTTGATCCAGTGACAGCGCCTTCAGAAGACAGATCGCTCTTCAGACTTGCCACCAAAACTCCTAAGAGCCAGGGTAACTCGTAAGAAAGCTTTGGACAGAGTCTTGAGAACCTCTCTTCAATGGAAACAAGTCTTGCCGAGGTAATAATGGAGTTCAAGGGAAACATTCTGTATGCGCTTTGATTCACAGGAAAATCCAAGATCACTCTTGATTTAAAATGAAATCAGTCTGCCCAGCTCTAATGAGGAAGCAAAGAGAAAGGTCGATCCTTAAATGCAGAATTTTCCCTGCCTAGTCAGGAGGGACTATGTCTGAAAAAAACTTCATTTTAATGGAGAGAAAGTGCTGTACATTGTGCTTGTGTGGGGAAAACGCTGGAAGACCTTGGTGAGGTGGACACCAATGCATCTGTTAGAGAACAGATGTACTCAGCGGAAGGGAAAGCAGCTCAGAAGATAGTTACCCTAAGCCAAACGAATTCCTGATGTGTGTTAGAGCAAAGCTACCCCAGCTAGAAAAGGTCCAGCCTCAGTTTTGTGTGTGTACAGCTGATGCAGCAGAGTCCTGGAGGACAATCTGACTGACGAGATCCCAGATCAGCACGAGAACGGCTGCTGCCCAGAGCTCTGCAAAAGGCAGGAGCTGAGTTGAGCTGAGCAGGAGCTGTGCAGAGGACAGAATGGCCAAGGAGCGCACTGGAGGTCACACAGTCCAGTGCAACATGCTGTCAGCATTTATCCTTTGTGTGCACTTACCATAAAACAATTAACCAACAAAGGAGAAACACGACATAACTGATAGAAGAATGCATGCCTGTAGCGCGCACAGAAGTGAAAAGGAAACAGAACTGGGCTTCAAACTGCTGAAGAGCTGCTCCTGCTGTGCGGCCAACCGGTCCACCACAAGACACAGTGCTATTCTCGCTTGCCACTCTAACACAGAATTCAGAAGCCATTGAATTTTCATGCAACCAGTGCACCCTCCAATTTTTCTAACCCTTTGGTTTTTTTGGGAGTAAATTACTCAGGATTAAGTTCTCATTACAACATGCATTCGCTGGCAGCCTCTCCCAGGTCAAGCATAACTGGAGTCGACCTGCTCCAAAATTATCCCTGGTCCTGGCCCCAGGTGCCTTGATTTCAGCTGTGCTTGGCAGTGTCCCTGCCCGCTCTCCTCTCTAATGTCTTTCTCTGTATTTTAATGTGGGTCTTGCTTCCTGTGACAGAATTTGCGACAGCCAGAGCAGATGGGGAGCAGGTGAGTTTGCAACACTCCCAACAACAGAGCACATTAAAAGACTTCCTTCAGCTGGTTATTACAAAGACAATGAAAACATCAGCGATATGGGTTATATTACCTACAGGATTTTACATCAAACCTCTACAGCCCTAGCTCTCCAGGCTTTCAGATAAATGGGTGGTTCGTCTGTTCCCTATTGCTTGTAAAAATAAACTTTCTAATAAAAACAAGATTAATGAGAAAGCAAATGAAAGCTTAACAAATACATTTACAGTTAAAAAAATATGATTAAGATATCAATATTCAAAGGCTCATTTCCCTGTATATGCATACTTCCTTAAGGAACCTCACAGACTGAAATATGGTAGCAAGCTGCCCCACTGTGTGAGGCTAAACTAGGGAATACAACACCTAGAAAGATTTGTGCAATCAATTCTGTTCCACGGCAGGAGCTTAGCTCCTGCCGCCAAATGAACTGCTGTAACATTTACCAAAAGCCTGGCTACTAATGAAACAAAAAACAAGCCGCACCGTTGGAAGACACACCGAGAAGCTTTAAAGATGTCTTTCCTCACTGATACAGGACTGCACCTTTTTTTTTTTTTGGTCAAGTTTCACAACTGGAAGTGTAACTGGTGCTCTGCAGCCCAAGCAGAGCTGCCCTGCTCCGAAAGCAGCACCCACCAGCCCAGGGATTTGAGACTCTGCAACACGAAAAAGCCGCAGAGAACCACCTGCACAGACTTGCTGCCAGGCTTAGGCTGAAGAAAAGAACACTCATCACGGCACCAGGTGCCCTTCAGGAGCTTCAGAATGTTGTTTTAACAGCACAACCTCGCACCGATCTAAAGCCACGAATACCTCCTACTCCTCAGCTGCGCCTGCCCTGGATGTGCACAGAGCCAGAGGTCAACGTGGCTGTTGGGGAGCAGCGTGCTGGGGCTTTGCACTTTTGTGATAAATGTTATATCTGTGAAACACCATACGGGACTGTCCATCTCATTTCTATTCACCTCTCTGAAAACAGAACAGAGTGACTACAGCAAAGCCTCCTGCAACGTAGACAGTCACCCACCAGAAACTGGACAATCACCCATTTATCTTAGAAATCCACTAAAATCCCGTGTGAAACTAGCTCCTACCATTAAGAAGCAAATCCGAAAACAAGCCAGTCAGAACAAGGAGAAAAACTCTGAGAACTGTGCTGAGTTTTTCAAATTGCTTTTTCTCTCTTAGTTTAAAAATCCCAATTTATTTTTTTCAATAAACTGACAAGAAGGCAGCAACTCACACTCATGAAAGGTCTGAGCTGTTCTCTCCAATAAGAGATACTATATGAATTATTCCAATTACCCAGACAAAAATCAAGCTTCTCGCCAAGTCAAGATGTGCGCACAGCAGTTCTTAAAACATTGGTATTTCTTCATTCTGTTTCCCATAGACAAAGGTCTGTCCCACTCAGGAAGGGTTTGATTTTGAATAAACATTTTTAAGGTGAGAAGGCAACAGCAGCAGGACTGACTGACACCCCAACCAAAGGGAGGATGACACTGAGCCACAGTCGGCTGCCAGCTCCCCAGGAAATTGCAGTGTCGTTCTGGGACACACAGTATCACTGTTTAGATTAAAAATTAAACATTCATGAAACACTTATCGAGGTACCTTAAATTAACAGTTTCAAACCCTCAGTTCACCAGGAATCCAGGCATGTAAACTCTGTCCTTTCACGACAAACAGGTGTCCTATGCATCGCACCCAGACAACAGAAAATCCCCAGTTCGAGGTATTTCATGCAGAGCCCGTACACCTTCACCCTTCCCCTCTCCCACCACTCAGAGCGACTCCCTCTGTCCTGATACGGAAGAGACAACCCAGTGTGTGTCCCAGCATTTAGGGAAAAAAAGGCAATACCTTCTGAATATCACACTGAAATGACAGCCAGCCGGATGGCCCCTGCTGTGAGCGGCTGAGCACCAGCCAGTGATTCTGCCTGCAGCAGCACCTGAAAAACCACAAACTACAGCCACAGAGGTACGTCTCTGCACTCGCATCTCGTGTTTATGCTCACGTCTTCATACTAATTCTGCATTAATTCCAATCTCCAGTAGATGTACCTTGCTTGTTTTCACCATCCACGAACAGCGTAAGAGCACTCTGCTAACACCTGAGCCCACTCTCACAAAGCATCCACCTCTGTGGGAACAGAGCAAAACCTGCTCACAGCAGCCAGGAGACTTTAGCTCGTTTGAAGACACCGACACTTCCTTTAGCTGCGAAATGGACAAATACTCCCTTGACCAAACGACCATTGATTTTTAATGACCCTCCCCTTCCCTAGGCCAGGCACCCAGCTGCTCTCTCTTCTCACTACAGTACAAGCAGCTGAACACTCTCAGATGCTGCAGCAGAAGAGGCAATACCGGCCAAAGCACAGTGAACCCAAGCAGCTTCTACTCAGTTTCTCCCATCTGTCTCATGCAGTAACAAGGTATAACCACAATCTTCTAGTGACATTAAATGATGCAAAGTTATTGTTTTCCCCAAACGACATCAGCTGGTGTAAGAAAAAAGAGACCAGACAAGCTTCTGGGCATATATCCCAGACTTCAATTATTAAAAAGTCCTTCCTCAATGATAACAACATATAGTAACTATGCAAAATAGAACAAAATGAAAGCACCACCAACATTGAATAAATCATTATAATAACCCAGCTGACCACTCTCAGAGACGCAGAGTGGGACAATTTTAACTCTCAAGGTGGATGCAACAGTTCCCTGCACCCTACTCACTTGTCTTCACATCGAAAGGCAGCCCTGGAGTATCCTGTGCACTGAAGCAGACATTACCCGAAGCTTAGCTTCCTGCCAGCCACAAGGCAACACACTCCCAAACTGGAACTGCGGGTTCAACAAAAATCAGACTGCTCTCCAGACAATCCCGAAGAACCTCCACGACCAGCTCTGGCAGCAGCTCAGCTCCCAGCACCCAGAGCTCAGCTCCTCGCAGCGAAACACATACCACTCTAAAAAACAAAGTAAAGCCCACAACAGAAGCAAAGCACTTGCCTTTAGTTTGGGGGCTGTTGGAGTCTTCTATCGAAAGCTTCAGCTGCTGTATGAACTCACTGCCATACACGCTCCTTTCTTGCCAGATGTTAAGCAATCGTTCCAAGGGCTTTTTGCAGCCCTCATCTGCTTCTCTGTTCAAAGATTAGAAAATAATTATAGATCAGCTGAAAAGCATTCCTGATGTTTTAAGAGAGCATCTTGCAAACTAGCAGCTGCATCCACTGCAATATCTGCACATTGGGAGAGAATCTCATATTGTCTGAGACAAACTGTGCAAAACACACTTGTGGACAGTTTTCCCCTTTTATCGGAACCAAAGGCTGCCTGGAAGTGCACCCCATTCCCACCCCCACGGAAGGGCAGGAAAAGTTTACAAGGAAGAAACTTGCTATCATTCAGAATTTGCAAGAAAAGCTATAAAATTCCCCCAAGTCAACGTGATTAGTATTCAGAGTATCAACTTGAAACAGTTGTTGCAGTCAATAGCATCCCAATTAAAAAGCAGGTTGTTTGGCTCGTTAGGCACCTCAATGTACTCGCACAGCACACTGGGAGCGCGACAGCCATCCAGAGCAGTGCACCGCGCAACACACAGAGCACTAGGGTTGAGATAACAGGAATTATTGTGCTATTTACAGCAAATCTCAACTAAATGATAGCCCATTTTTGATAAGAAGGTAGCTGCATCACTCCTTCCTTCTTACGTGTAAAATTCTCCCTTCCTCTAGCAAGGAGACTAACGACGAGATAAGCATTAAAACAAGCAATACAAAAAGAAACCCAGCTCAAAGCAGAAGATTGATGAGAATCCGGTGATCCAAAATGCCAGGTCTGTAAAGTGTTCTGGCAGTGGGGAAGAGCCATTCATTCTGTGGCTGTAACAAACCCATGCAGCTATTCAGTCTCCCTACCCGTGAACAGGCCTGCACGACCTTTTGTCACCAACTAAAATACAGGACATACCAGCTGCATGTAGAGAACAAACGTGCAAAGCTGGGAGGGGCTGGTTCACGTACAAACAATTTTGCCCAAAGAGAAATATTAACACTAGACAGTTCCTGGACACAAAGCAGTCTCTACTAACGATGCGGTACAAGCACCCCTGAGACTTAAAAAACCCCAAAACCAAAATCCAACTGAATTCAACTTTGCATAACACGAATGCAAACATAGAGAAAAGCTGAAGAAACACATAACACACCAACATACCTGGCAACATGAGAAAAAGCATCCACAAGAACAGATTCAAACTCCCGAGTAAATTCGGGACCTTTCCTCTTACTGTTCTGGATGACATCGTTTGCTAAGTATAGGAAAGTAAGCTTCCTACTCGATTTTGCTGGGAAAGGGGAAAAAATAAAAGAAGGAAGAGAAGAAAAAAAACAAGAGAGAGAGAGAGAGAGAGTTTGTGTTTATTTCTCACTTCTTTCACCTGGAATCACTAACATGGTTTTCAAAGTTGCTTATAACTTTTCAGCCTAAAAAACAAAGTTCAAAATATTTCCAAGTTACCAAGGCAAACCGGAACCCTTCAAGTCAAGTAGTTCTTGATCTCCTTCCTTCTGCTCAGGTTTATTTCTAACTAAGTCACAAAACAAACATGAACTTAATAATTTCTGCACACAGTAACACCTCAACTCTGAAGAGTGCTGCGTAAGAAACAAACTCCAAACACACGATTAAAACGAGCTGTTCTACCCTACCAGCACATTAATACAACAATAGACTTATTCTTCATTAATTAACTTCAGGAAAAAAACTTGGTAAAGAACCACTTAATTCAGAGCAGAGGGAAACTAGGAGAAAGCTGCTGTGGAAACTCACATATTTCTCCAGACAATGCTCTGCCAAAGCAATGTTACATTTCTTCCATGTACCGTAACTTTTCCCATACAGACACCACCAGTTTCTGTGTCACTATGGCCAGGACAGGGGAGATGTGGTTCTGCACAACACCCTGGGCACGGACATGTGCACAAGGCAGAAAACAACAGCGCTCATTTCCATCCACAGCAGCCCAGACTCGGATCCTTCAAAAACCCATACTGAACGTACTGTACACGGCAGCTCTGGCAATCCCACGGAAAACACTCCAGCGGGGACTTCAGCAGCATCCTGCGCTGCAAGGGGCCGACGCTGCAGCTGCCCGGGGCAGGAGGGGTGACAACAGCGGGTCCCACAGCCGCCCCTGGGGACAGGGCACCACCACTGACACCGCCAGGCTCCCTGACTTCGTTAGGAGGCAACTGGGGAAGTCACCAGCACTTACAAAACTAAAACTAACCTGCAAGGAAAAAAAAGCACAAAATATTTCTGGCTGATCCTACCAGACCGTTTCTGTAGATCTCCACACACCTTTCCGTTTCCTCTCCTAACCCCTCAGTGCAGTTCTGTGGAGGATGAGCAGCACGAACCCAAGCTCAGAACCTGAACAACCAACAAAGCGCTTCACAGCCAGCCCGAGCCCGGCCGGAGAGGCTCTCGGTCCATCTCT
>NW_010124139.1:0-207 GCF_000699245.1 Pterocles gutturalis
CCTCCGTGGCGTGGAGAGGCACGAACCGCTGGGCAAGGCAGGGCAGGAGGGGCTAAAAAAGGCAACTTTCCCCCAAACTGTCAGAAACGGCTGACGCTGGAGTTCTTGCGAGTGATGGAGACTAAATTGGGAAAGGTCCTTGTGACTTTCCCGCGAGTAAGCAGAACGGGGGCTTGTTTGCGCGGGAGGCAGGAGGACAATGCTGAC
>NW_010124140.1:0-457 GCF_000699245.1 Pterocles gutturalis
GATAAACGCAGGATTTTCCACCCCCAGCAGCATCCGTCAGCGCCGCGCCAACCCCCCCGCGCCGGGTTATCAATCCCCGCGCAGCATCGCCCGCGCCGGGCTGGGTCCTCTCCACTGGGAGCCCTTCTCCTACCCTCTGGCCACGGGAAAGGCCAGTGTGCACAGTATCAACACCAAACAGACTCAGCCCAACGCGGCTGGCTTCTCTTAATTCGTCTTTGTATTCCTCGTTTTTCATGAATTTTTAAAAAGTTTCCATTTCTCTTCTCTGCCGGGTTTTTGCATCCCCCTCCTCACCCTCCCGGAGAAAACAGAGGTGGAAAGTCAGCTTGGATCTCTCCACCCTGGCAAGTTTTTTGGGTGGCTTGAGAAATAAAACCTCGGCAGATGAAAGGGCCGGTGCGGTTATGGGATCCATCCCACCCGGGGGACACGGTGCTCTGCATCCCGCCAGCAT
>NW_010124140.1:493-758 GCF_000699245.1 Pterocles gutturalis
GCTGGGGCATGGGGTGGAAGGAGGCTGGTGGAAGGCAAAACAAAAATTATCTGAGCCCTCAACGGACTTAAAGCATTTATTTGTTGTTTTGCTCTGGTGCAAAATGCAGCCTCCATGCATGGCTGGGAGCTGGGAGCTGCCTCCTCCCTCCTGGCCCTGTCCAGAGCAGAGAAAATGAGGCAGGAGGGAGAAAACTGCAGATTCCAAGATGGAAAACACAGATAGGGCCCGTGGCCGCAGCCAAGTGGGGGCTGTTCAGGGCCGG
>NW_010124141.1:0-4077 GCF_000699245.1 Pterocles gutturalis
CCGCGGGTGCATCCCATCAGGACCCATTTACCGCAGTCTTCATTTCTAAGACCGACCAAGATTGAATCCATGTTTAATTCTGGATTCTCAAGTATTTCCATCCTGAAGAAAAATAGATAATAAAGTCAGCTGTTTCTTTGATGTAACCCATGTAAAGCAGACACAGTTTTTCATCAGAAACAGCTTTGGGAGCTAGACGAGAGCCCTTGTATTTGCTGCCAAGTTAAAATCAGCATTGGAGGGAAAGCACACTGAGCAGGCTGGATATTTCCATTATCACCTTCTGTAAGTGGTGTAACCTAAAGCTGAGCAGTCCTTGCACACAGCTCATGACAGGTAAGTGGGCACAGGCCAGGACTTATCCAGGGCAGCACATGATAAATCATACAGACAAAAAAATCTTGATCTTTCACCTGCTTGATGTAGTCATATCTAATTAGGCACTTTCCCTGAAAGTTTCAGCCTTAGCATTTGACTTGCAATCACAACCAAAAAGCTTCACCTCTTGAGATATTTTCGGCAAATACAGTATCAAGTAATGCTGAGCAGCATACCCTACTGTCTGCATGTGGAGGGAAGAAACTGTTTATTTTCCCAATTATATTATAATGAGTCACATGAGTAATTTGTGACAAATATTTATATTGATTTTGAAGATGCGGATGAAATGTGTCCTTTTTGAAAACAGGATTGTCTTGTCCATTAACCCCATGTCACACATGCAAAGCACTGCTGCAGATACTGAAGGGGAAAACATGTATTTCACTTCTTTTATTTTTCACAGTTACATCATTACATACGTAATAGAGCATTGGCATTATGGTAATAAGGTTTTTCAAAATTGTATATAGATCAAAATGAGCAGGGGTTTGGAACAACACTGGACTCCAACTTCCCTTGTGTTATGTGTCTTAAATACCCAGAATTTGTGCCATGTTCCTGGCAAGGTTAATGTTAGTTTAATACCTGAAATGGTGGTTGAAAACTTGAAAGTTTTCATCCTCCTAACTTTCTGATTCAACTACATAAATAATTCTTTTGGACTATGACTGAGACACGGCCTTTAATGTGATGTGCTACTGATACATGTTATATATAAAGAAGTACTGTTACTTAAAAGTTTTCACCTTATATTGCATATGCAAATTCCCTGTTCTGTGAGAAATTCTGAAACTTTCCATTTGGTTCTGAATCAAGACAAGAAGTCAAACTTCCAGGATTTTTCAAGAAACAAAACAAGCCAAAATATTTTAATAGAGCCAGTTGAAACATCTTTCAGTCTATCACTTTGGTAATTTATAGATGTACATGCTACGTTGTAGAACACACCTGCAAGATGCAGTTAAAATTTAAGCACAGGCAAAATTAATTTATTTTTTAACAGATTAAGTAAATTATCACAAACTAAATCAGTTTTCCTGAATCCACATTTTTCTAAAGAAAATACCCCAGATTTACAAGGGTTATGCTTAATTAACAATTGACAAGCAATTAAAAAAAAAAAAATCCCAGCACAATCACGTCTGACTGTCTTCTTTGCAAGGACTGTATTCATTTACCAGCACCAAGAGAAACGCTGGTTCAAATCAGTGAGAGTTTTCCAAGCATCTGAGCATTATTTCTCTGTTGTCTGCTGGTCTCACCATTTCATAGGGTTCAAACACCTTGTTACTCATGCTGTGCCACGTCCTTACAATCTTTCACAAAAAGTATAGAAAGGAAAAATTAACCATCTCTTACTTTTCCTTTTTTTTTTTTTTTTTTTTTAGCAGTCTTCATCATTCTGGGAGGTAAATCAGCTCTGTTCCACTTTCTTCTTTTCCTTCTGTTGTTTCACCAGTTCATAGTCCCTCAAAAATGATCCCTCCTTCATTGCAAGAGTGCTCAGGCGTTGGAACAGGCTGCCCAGGGCAGTGGTGGAGTCACCATCCCTGGAGGGGGTCAAGAAACCTGTAGATGTGGTGCTTGGGGACATGGGTTAGTGGGTTGGGTGGTGTGGGTTGACGGTTGGAGTTGATGATCCTTGAGGTCTTTTCCAACCTGAATGATTCTGTGATTCTATGAAAAATATGTTGCTGCCATTCCCATCATGTAGTCAAGGCTGCTTAAGAGGAAGCCAAACTCTACCAACACATCTAGCTGAAACTTAATATATGTAGTATATGTTCTCTAGCTGATTACAACAGCTACAAGCAGAAAAAAATAGCATTTCAACATTTTAATATGAAGTCTGACTATGAAACATGTTTTTAAAAGCAAATGTATTGTTTCAGTAATGCCTGTTTACATTGATCATACCTTGACAAAACTAAGGAGGTCTGAATTTTTAGGGAAGGTTCTGTTTCCTGAGACAGCTGCTTTTAATGCACTTTCTCTTTGAACCTGAAAAGCAGTTTCAGACATTAGGCAACACCTCAGGGCTCCTTCTTCATCTGCAGTAAAATAGCATCATTTCATTGACATCTGCATTTTTTAACTCTAAGAGTCTTTTAAAAAAGTTAATGATCCCTGTCCTTCCTTGAATTCATTATCAGAGCCTACCTTTAAAATAAAGTGGTGTATGGATGTGTGGGGGAGATGTTTACAGGCACAAGTGAGATGAGACATCCAAGGCCTACCAGAAAGTGCATACACCGTTGTACACATATTTTTAAAAGTAGTTTCTTTGCCCCTTGGGACATAAATTCCTCTTGAATGTCACAGCTGAAAAGTTGAGAGTGATACTCAGGCCTGAAAAATATTACCTAAGGCTCATTGCTTTAGCTAGGCAAAATATGGAATTTAAACGAAAACATCTGTTTGAAAAAATTCCTTATCCATCTTTAGATTTTCTATTAAAAAAAAAACCTGTTAGTGAGTATAAGGAGGATTACTAATCATGATGTGGGTGTGACATCATTCTTCCCCCCCAGACACTTAAGAGTCATGTATTTTCCCCAAGACACCTTCACTGTCACATACTTGTCTCAGGTCTGTGACAGGTCACGAGTTTTTCTGTTGGTGTGTGAAACTTGCTCTTCTGCTCTCATCTGGTATGAGCACAGAAAAACGCAGAAAGGAACGTATCTTAGGCCACTCTAAAGACTCCTCCGATGTCCAGTTGTTCAGTGTAAGACAGTACGAGTGGCAGCTTAAGTTAACTAGTTTGCCAGGTGCTGAATCAAAAATGTCTAAAACAAGATAGCATCTCTCAGCATTAATAACCTCAAATGAGAGCACTACCTACCTGAAAACTTAGCTCTTTCTATCCACAAAAAATAACAGGACATATGTTACACTTTGCTTTTTAGTGATGACGCATAATCTTCCCCTAAGATCTTATTTATCCGTGTAGCTAGAAAGCATCATGCTGAATATTTGTTTCTTCTTCAGTTTAATGCATTCTGAATGTACTAGCAGGGAGGCACCAAACAGTTTTTGACATGCACATGTTCATGTGCACATGTACGGGAAGAAAAGTTATTTCTCATGCACCCAGCCAACCTCATATTCTTCGCACCGTCGGTGAGATGTTCTGCTTTTGCATTACACTATGTTTTATTTTCATTTCTGTGTTGTCTCTGTCATGGAAATTAGTTGTGTAAATTGTTTTTCTTTCAGTGCTTATTGGCTTTCACTCATTTAGGAGGAAACCATGACTGTCATTAAATATAAAAAAAGAATCTGGTGTCATGTTGCCTTGGACAATAAGAAACAATGAACTACAGAACTGTGGCTGAAGGCAAAAGGAACATCTTATGGCCACCTTGGTTTTTAGAGAGCAATGTCAAACCTAGGCAATAGTTTCCTATTTGAACAAAGACACTTTCAATGTGTAGAAGATATTTAGCATTAATTGAAAGACATTTGACACACAAGGATTTCACTAGCGGTTTTCCCCAACTTAAAATAAAAAAGAGAAACAAAACCACTGTTATTACTTCTGGAAAAATACTAATAGACAAACGTGTAGTCCAAGTTAAATCCCCAGGAAGGGAGAGATTTGAATAAGATTTCTAGGGCTTGGGGTTTTTTTACACCAAATTTTCTTTTAAAAGTACACAAAATTAACTACATTAACTATGTTGCCATCCTCCA